>NW_010131444.1:12174-34115 GCF_000699245.1 Pterocles gutturalis | reverse complement strand
TCTTTCTCTCTGGAAAATGATCTTTATTTGGATCTTCTTTGGGTCTCACCTTGATCTGTTTCTTCCTGGAGATCCTAGACCTTGACTTGGGTGATGCTTTCTTGCAGGTCCTGCTGGCTCCCTCTCTGTTGTGTTTGTATTTTGCCTTCCACGAAAGAGCATTTTTAGGCTCAAAGTCAGTTACAGGTGGCTATACCCAGAGAGTGTTATTTACACCACATTGTTGATGGTGGGACAGAGCATCTGATCTCTTTAGTTGTGTTCTGCCGTAAGCATAACAGTATTACATCGATACTGTCATTAGAAGGAAGTGCAAAGTCCAGATAGTATTTTATGATTTGGTAGGGAGAATTTTTAAAAAATAATTGAAGGAGACCTGACGATATTTGGTATGGTAGGGCAAATATATCTGCTCCTCATTTCAGCCTACTACAGAACACCCAGATCTGGCTGAGACCAGCAAAAGCTACTGCAATGCAAATGGTCAACAGCTGCAACATCGCCGTTTTGGTCAGGGCTTGGATGCAGTGTGGTGGAGCAGACCTGACAACCAGAATACCGAAGCTAAAGCAAAAAGTTACCATAGGTGTGATTCTAAAGACTTTCCAGAATAGAACGATCTTCACCAACTGTCTGAAAATTACACATCTGCTTTAAGATAGCTTTCTAGTTGTCTGATATTAAAGGAGGAAAAAAAAAAATGTGGAGCAACTCCTTCCAGCACAGAGTAGGTAGAAAACATTATCTACACAGACAACTTCAGAGGGCTAAATTTAAGACACATGGGCTTAAGCCAAAATAAGGATGCAGAAGTTTCAGGATTGTCCTCCTAGGTGGTCCATGAAGACATGGTAGTAAAGGTCTTGGACTCTTTGTATCAGTGAACTTCAGCTGACTCTCGAAGCTTCATGCCAGCAATGTTCCCTTACCCAGCTGCTAGTAGTGACCTCCTTCACGTGGTTCCTCAAACCACTCACTGTGGCCTGTGGGATCTCTGGAGGACTACAGGGCAAAACTGGGAGCCGCTGCCCTCATCAAAAAAGAGCCAAAGTGTGATCAAAGAGACCTGGATGCTAATCCTGGCTCTACTGCTGGGCTGCAGAGTGATGACAGGTGGGCACTTTCCTTGTCCTGGTTGTCCATCCCCTCCTTCCCCAACTCTTTCAGCATGCAGGTGGTCAGACAGGAGCAGATGATCCTGAACTCTGCAATGTCCCTTTCAGACCTTGGGTCTCAAGGTGCCCTGTTCCTCTATGCAAGGATCTCTTTGAAGATTTTTGTGATCCCCTGTATCTTTCACAGTAGAGCATGGAGGACTTCATGTTTTTGACCCTAACTAGGGTAAAAGCAGACTGAAATAAAAAAAAATAAAAAAAAAATGATAAAAAGAGCTATTCTCATATTCTTGACCAGGAGATTCAATTGGTTTTCTGACCTCTTATCTTTAAAATTAATAACCCACCTGGAAGACTTTCTAAATTAAATTGCACGGTCCCATTGTCTGCTTATCATTGGCAGGGTAGGCATTATATACCTACCAGCTGGTTCCTTTGCAGTTGCTTCACATTCTGTTACTTCTGAATATCTTTCAGTGCAGGTAATAGATCTCATTTGCCTTCCAGGGACAGTCAGAATAAAGCAGCACAAAAGCAAATGACCTTAAGTCACAAAAACAGAGGTTTCTGATTGTAACTGCAAAACCTCACCTGCAATTTATATTCTCCTTCTTGCACAAAGCCTGAAAACATAGCTAAAACATTAAAATAATTGCCAGTTGGCTCTCATTGGAGTGGCCAAACTTAATGCATGAGCTGCCGCCTCTGGGGGGCTGGTAGGTCTAACCTCTACTCTAGAAATTCAGGAATATTTCAGCCTGCAGGTAAGGTATTTAGCCAGTGTCCTTTCTCCTGATTTCCTGTACTTGAATCACAAATGTTAGCTTTGTAAAACGTTTTGGGGTAGTTTCCATTTTTTGTCCTGGAATATCCCTTCTCTCGCCTGGCTATGCTGTGAGCTGTGTCTGAACACATCAAGGACTGTCTCTTTGCCTCTAGAGTGGCAGCTATTCCCAGCGTTTAAACTCCCCAAGGAGCTCCAATACCTTAAACACAAAAGTCTCTTGTATGCAACCAACACGATATTGTCTTTGGCCAAGGACCATTAGCCTGATCACGTCTTTTCCAGGTTGCCAAAACCACGTGGCTTTGGCAATCTCCCAGAAAGGCGCTGTGAATGCTGACCTAGAATGAAACAGCTGGAAGTTTGGAAGAGGAATGCTTGAGCGGTGCAAAGCTGGTTTGCCACGCTCGTTAGCCAATGTATTTGGAACCTGGCTGTGTGGTTCTGGGGCTGGCCTGACAGTAGGTTTTGCTTTATTGTTTAGATTCATGTCACGAGGTTAGTGACAAAAGCACAAATAAGTAGCAGCAAGGGCCTTCATCTGTCTCTGTGTACTGATAATGCTGACTTTTCTCCCTGTTAGGTTGTTTTCTAGTGTGTTCGTTCCTTCCTTCTACTGGAAGTCACATTCTTCACTGAATTAAAAATTATACCAGACACTGCTCTTTCTGCATTTCCTCTTTGAGAACAAAGCTCTCGCCAGATTATTTCATTCCAACATTCATGTAGCACAGCATGTCCCAACTTGCATAATAAAGTGATTTTTTCTTTTTTAAAGCAACTTATTTTCATTGATTTAAGATCTTTCTACTCCCACTAACTATTGTGCAATAATAGTGCCTCTGATAAAATAATAAGCCCTTTACTCTTGGCCTCGGATTTTCCCTGGTCTGAATTTCTTCTCTGCCCTCAATTTTGCAAGCACAGTTTGCAAAGTCAGACCTTATGAGTAGCTCCTGCACTGAGGAGAGCTCAGCACATGAGCTCTGGGCTTGCAATCAGTGGGGCTGGGCTTGGTCCTGGCTGGTGTTTCCACCCCAGATGCTGGAGAGTGTCCATGCTCAGTGAAGCACATGCTTTCAAACTAAACACACATAAGCACATGAGCTTAAGTACTTTCCTGAACTGGAGCCCAGAGCTCTCCAATATCATGCCTTGAAGACTACAGTGAGCTATATACGAGGCACTAAAGAAGAGCCAGCCCAGCCTGGTTTCTGGGAAGATGCATGGCTTCTAATGCAGCTGCAGCCAACAAAATGAGATAGAGGCAGCTGGGTTCGAGCTGCACGGACTCTTGCCACCCATCATCACAAAGCATCATAGCAACGTTGAAGCCTACTGAAGCTCAACCCTTGGCTTCAAGGAGAACACGACACATAATATTGGGCCCTCTCCTGATTACAATGGTGAATCTCCCTACCTTGTTTTTAATTGTGTTTTTAATGAAAGAGGCTTATGCCACCATGGGGTCTGGGCATGTCCTGCCCCCCTGATGTTGGAGCAAATTGTCTTATTTCAACCAAATTTAGCAATGGAGTCTCAACAGTTTCCACAGCTGTCATAGAAAGAGGTTCCCTCTCCAGAACAGGCTTTGTAGTCAGAGGTTTTCTTTCCTCAGACACTTCAATTAACGAGCAAAATGTGTGTATTTGTTTTATTATATCTAGAGCCATGAAAAAAAATGTTTTGTAGGTTTGTCTGGTGTTGGCAAGTGCTTTATTCAACTGTCAGCATACAAATTCCAATAATTAAATTGGCCACTTTTCTTGTTTTCCAACGGCTGTACATTTCAAGACATCATTTTGGAGGCACGTTATGGATCCCAGCACCGCAAACAAAGGCGAAGTCGCACGGCCTTCACTGCCCAACAGCTGGAGGCACTGGAGAAGACCTTCCAGAAGACTCACTACCCAGATGTGGTGATGAGAGAGCGGCTGGCTATGTGCACAAACCTACCTGAAGCCAGAGTCCAGGTACTGATATTTAAAGTGTTTGTAAGTGGGGATGTTTAAAATAACACAGTGGGGCTCCCAGAGGGTTGACAGCTCCTCTGACCTTTCAAGATTCTTCCAGTGTAAACAAAGATCTGGGGGCAGTACAGTTGTCAAAGGCTGGGGGGAATAAAATAATCTGAAGTCACGCATCTGCTAAAGAAATTCTTAATCCATACGCACATTTTTTAAATTTAGGATTGTCTGAAGTGTACACTGGTTTTCATTTGTTCTTTCATAGTTCTTTGGGGGAAATTTTAGAAACATCAACAGAAGTTTACTTATTTATTTATTTGCAAGGCTTTGCTGGCTTTCTCAGAAGAGCAGAAACCCAAGTAATTCCAGCTGCTTTTTTCCACCCATGTCAATATTTGTAACATCTCAGGCCAAGGTTTGGTTTGGGGTTTGTTTTTTTGTTTTTTTTTTAAGTTTCAACTAGTGCAACGTGCTTCGTAAGCTGCTAGTGGGGAGGTTCTTGTGTTGCTGGGCTTTAAAAGACTAAATAACAAGTTCTTCAGTGTGAAGTGGATGAGTAGTAAAAAAAATCAGTTCTTTTATATAAATGTCAAGACATTTTGATCTTCAAAATGTTTGTTTCCTCATCTAACTAACCAAACAACATTAACAAGATTTGCAAATGTATTTCTTCCAATCCATGTCTACTGATTTAGGTTAAAAAAATAGGATTTTCTCCTCCTTCCCTAAATTCAGTTCCTAGATAACAGCCTATGCCTGTAATGACTTATTTTGAGTGTTGTCATCATAATTTTGGTACACTTATAACCAAATTGTTTTAGAAACTAATAAAACACCGTACTATAAGCCAATGTAATATCATCAGACTCAGCTATAAGACATTGGATGCAACTGTCTGACCAATTTGAAAAAAAAAAAATCCAAAAAAGAGCACCAGTGGAGTGGCTTAAAGAACCAACATAAAGGCTTAAAATTTGTAAAAATATATGAGTTGTGCTGTTCGTAGAAGCACTGAAAACAGGTAGGACTCTAAGATCAAACAAAGAGGAACAACATTTGGGCACAGCAGGCTTGCAGTACCTCATTACTTGTGATTCCTCCAAAGCTCCCAGACTGAATGATGCTGAATTTGGCACCAGGCAGGATTTTCACTGGTTTTCCCCCTTGCTTTTTGTGGCATTGAAGGTTTGGTTCAAGAACCGGAGAGCCAAATTCCGGAAGAAGCAGCGTAGCCTGCAGAAGGAGCAGCTGCAGAAGCAGAAGGACTGTGAAGGGAGCCACAGCGAGGGAAAGACGGAGCCACCTGTACTGGAGACCCAGGCTGCCACCCCGGACACCGAGAAGGTCCAGAGCCTCCCGAGTGAGGTAGGCGCGGACCCCAACCTAACCCTGTCGGAGCAGTCAGCCAGTGAGTCCGCACCCGAGGACCAGACTGACAGAGAGGAGGAGTTTAAGAGCACCTTGGATGAAGCTAAAGTGGACAAGAGCCCTGGAGTGGACAGCAAGGCTTTGAACTGCAAGAGAGCGAGCCCAAAAGCAGGTGAGGGGCAGCATCTTGACGTGTCAGGACCTGGAGTATTGAGGGGGATGTTGGTGGTTGGGTACAGTCCCTTATTCCCTGTGGTTTGGGTACTTGCAGGTGGGCTGTCCAGGCTTGTCTTCTTGTCCCCAGCACTAAAGGGGACCTGCAGAGGGCATGATGTCTATTGTAGCAGGAGCACAGAAAGAGAAAAGACTTTCTCCTCAAGTTAGAGCTTGGGGAGAACAGTGCCCAGAGGCAGCAGGAAAGCCATAGCAAAGAGGTCAGCCCCATTTCTAGGAATTACAGTGCTAAGTATGGAACAGATGTGTTCAGCCCTCCTGAGCTAACACAACCCCTCTCTTTCACTCTCCTGATGCAAGAGAGAAGCCCATGCTGCAGTCTGAATCCTGCTGGGATGCAGATCAGCACCTACATCCAGCCTTGTAGAAATAACCCCCATCCCCTCTGTCTCCTACTACAGAGTCCCCTATCAGCGCAACTGTGACACCTTCATCCAGCAGTGGCCTGGCTCAGACCCACTCCTACTCCTCCTCGCCCCTGAGCCTCTTCCGCCTGCAGGAGCAATTCCGCCAGCACATGGCGGCCACCAACAACTTGGTCCATTATTCCTCCTTTGAAATGGGGACACCGTCTGCCATGCCCTACTTGGGCATGAACGTCAACATGGCCCCCCTGAGCTCCCTGCACTGTCAGTCCTACTACCAGTCGCTCTCCCATGCTCAGCAGGTCTGGTCCTCACCCATCCTGCAGGCCTCCAGCTCCCTTCCAAGCCTGAACAGTAAAACGACGAGTATTGAGAACCTAAGGCTCCGGGCAAAGCAGCATGCGGCATCCCTTGGGCTTGACACCCTCCCCAACTGACTACAGACGAGCTCCCATTGCCCGTGAGAAGATGCACCAGAGGCTGGCGCCAGACGTGTCACTCCTTGAACCCCCACCCACCCTCATCTCTTTCTGGAGTAAGGTGCTCCCTTTTCAGGGAAAACTTTGCATTTATTAACATCTTATTAGCACCACGACTGCATCAGACATTGCTACTGGCCTGGTCTTCGCTAAATATTTAAGGAGGAAGGGGGAGAGGATGTGCGTTTAGACAGATGAACTGTCCTCTGGACTGCCATGGGTTAAGCCTGTAACGTTCAGGAGAAGCCCCCTTTCCTCATCCCCGTGATAATGTGCCAACTGTGTTATACACACCTTTTTTTTGTTGTTGTTGCATTCTTTGGGAAAAGAAAGAGTCTTGCTTTGTCTTGTATATAGTTTATAATGTTGACAGCACCCACCATCACCTGTGTGTTACTGTCAGTGTTACAGAACTGTGACCTCTTTTGCTTTTATTCCCCCTTCCTTCTCCATTTTAGTAACTAGTATCAAAGTTACAAATCAGCCATCCTCCCGACCTCAGCTTGTAGCTAGCTGCTCTTCTTGGGTCAGTGTCCTAAAGGTGCTTAAGATGAAGAAAAACGATTGTGCACTTCGCCACTCCACTTCTCCCTTCTCTGCTAAAGCCAATTTTATAACAGATGGGAAATGACGCGAAGGTGAATTTCCTACTTAAGCACTTCCTATAAGGCAAGCATTTTTCGTTTATTTTTTAATAGCACTTGTTCAAAGAGAGAGGACAAAATATTGGCCAAATGCTGCTAGCTGGGGAGAAAAATGAAAGCCAAATTCACAGGATTATTTTTCATCTAGTTTGTTTCCTCTTTGATCTTCAGTGAAGTGTAAACTCCTCTATTTACAAATTACAGGGTTTTCTTTTTGGAGGGCATTTTGGTTCAACTTTGACAATAGAGAACAATAAAAAGTTTGTATGAACTCCTGGTGTGTTCATACACCATGGTTCTTTCACACACATGCGGTTCTTTGACAAAAACTTGATTAATGCAAGCTGTGTTTAGAAAAACACTCTGATCACCAAATTCTACCCTCAAGCCCTGCAGCTTCAGAAACTGGTTAGCAAGTGAAAATGTAACAAGTGAAAAATGCAGAAATGCTGGAGACAAAGCAGGTGATGCGCAGGGGCTTTTTATATTCTCTGGAGCTGACGGGGGAATAGATAAACTTGCCAAAAAATAGAGTTTGCAAGTAACCAAAATTTTCCAGCTTCAAAATAATCTCAGTGAACAGTTTCAACCTTGTTTCATTGGAATGACCCATCATTCAACATGGGGTGGATTTCCTGGTTGAGGAGCAAAGTTTCTGCCAACTCAAATGACTTCTTTTTTTTTTTTTTTTTTTTTTTTGCCAAGCCAAATATATCCTTTGAACCCACTGCTGTTATCCTGAGCACTAGGGAGGGATGGTACCCTGATCTAATCTCTAATATTGCATAAAATCCAGAGTGAATCCGTGGCGGGTGCTGGGTTTGAATCCCAGGGGTGTCAGCTGGGTCTGCCGCTAACATGCTGGGCAGAGCTGTGCTAATTCCCTGCAGGTGATCGGCTGGTCCATGCTTGATTTGAGCACAAAGTGCAGACCCATAGTCTACTGCCCCTCTCGCTCCCACCTTGCTTCACACCAGGGCAGAAGCCAGGGGTCAAATTACCTCTTAAAACACAGAGGGAAAGAATGTTTTCATCTCCACTAATTCCTCTTGAAAAAGCATCTAACTTCTTCAAGTAGAGACACAAGAATAGCCAAGTTTGGTGGGAAATGATGCTTTATTCCTCATAAAGTTGTAGCAAGAGGAGACCTCCGGAGAGGGCAGCTCATTAACTGCATCAGCTTCCAAGGAAAATGAAGCATCTTCCTTAAATATTCCTGTTGTGCCAAACACTTCACTTCTAGGGTCTTCTCTCCCGCTTTAGTTTTCCTGACTTTGTCCAATCAGCCCCCGTGACCAGTAGAATTCTCCACTTTGCCAAAACCAAATGTATTCATAGGAAGTAGATTTTTGGCTGCTGCTTTCAAAGGAGTCTAACCAAGTTAAAACTGCCAAAGTGCATCTATTGTCTCCAAAAAGATCCTTTGAAAGTCCTAGATTTCTTTTTCTTATAGCCTGTCACAGAAATCAGGGACACCAAAACAAAGCTTTAATTTTTGTCTGCCCTGTTCCTCAAAGAGCTATATTTACCTTTACTTTTTCTGTCTCCTGATAACCTCAGCACTTCTGCAGGCTATGGAGTCGCTTTGCCAGACCAGAGCAGCTGCAAATTTAATTAACATCCCCTCTGATGTTTGCTGGTGCCAGTCTAGACTGAGATGATGAAATGAAGAAGGATGGGAATCAGCAATGAGACCAGATCTGGAATTCATCTCTTCTTTAAATAATAAAAGATGCCCATGAAACTGCAACTCATGCCAGTGGGTGTTTCAGGCAGAGAACAGAGGGTCATAGTCGCTCTTGTGCAATCTCAGGTGAGATAGGCATCTCTCCCCTGCTGGGGTACCATGGGGCTGGAAAGGGTGATGCCAGCTCAGATCAAGGCAGATACAGCCTTACCATAAGTCACAATGGATACACAGCAGCTGTCACAGGAAGGTAAAACCACGTGGATTTATGCCCTGCTTCTGCAAGGTGGGGACAGGGAGTGCAGCAGATAAGCTTGCTTGATCCAGCACTAGATTTGCCATGATCTTCCAGAGGACAATGAGACCTTCCCCACTGAGCCACGGAGGGAAACTCTTCCCTCTGCCTCAGTGCAAAAATTCATTTGAATATTCACCACCTTCACACGTCTCGATCGACTTTGGTGCCTGACCCCCTTCATCCTCCATGGTATCGCTGACATCCTCACAGTAGGCTTGGAGCATCTACGAGGAACTTCCCAGATGGAGCATCTGGCATGCCATTAAAACCAGGGACATCGGGATGAGGCCAGCACAGCCCAGAAAGCAAATTATGAGAGGAGACATCCGGACCTCCATCAGTCCCTAGGGATGTCTGCTCAGTGCCATCCTCGTCTGCCTCTGCGTGGTGCAGCAGCTGACCGAGGTGCAGCTGGTCCTGGACCAGGGCATGTGAATATTTCTTATGTGGAGATTATTTCTCCCATTCTGAATCAGGATGAAAATATCTAAAATTTAAAAATAAACAAAAGAAAAAAATATATTGCCTTAAATATGTATGAGCCCCTGAAGTATTTTATGCCAAGTTTGGGGTTTATCCTCTTATGGTCAAAATTAAACATCCATGATGGGAGTAAGCTGACACACAAAGCCAAAATCAATCTGGAAATGCAAAAAAAAGGGCAAAAATTTAGGCTCCTGGCTTGCAAAAGTTTAATAACGAATTATCTGTCAAAACTAACTCTTTCCTGCATGTTGTTTTAATGCCTCTGGGCTTTAGGGTTTGTTCTGACAAAAAACAAAACAAAACGAAACAAAACAAAAAAAAAACCTCACAAAACACAGGGAGAAACTCTCAGTCCAATTCAAGCCCTTGTATGTAGTGGGAAGACCAAAGGGAGTGATTCGGCATCATTCCTCTTTGAACTTTACAAATGTGAACATTTTTTTAGGTGGGAAGAACTCCTACAAATCTCCCCTGATTTGCAATGTGAGGTTTGCTTGTTCCCTTTCCTCCCACCAGCCCCAGCTATTCAGGAAAATGAGGTTGTTGGTGGAGTCTCAGAAGCAAAATGGAATGAGGTTTCCCTCCCCTCACTGTCCAGGCAGAGATCTGATGCATTTTCACAAATTTTGCAGTTGGACATAACACATTGTCTTCTATCACAAGCATAAAATGCCTGGAGTGTAACCCAGAGATCCTACCCTGTCAGGGAGATGAACTATTATGGGGGGAAAAAGAAAAAAAGCTATCTATCTCCTCTGGATGCTGCACCAACCTGGTGCCAGGGCAGGGCATCCCTGGTACAGTTTCAGCTGCAGGGAGATAAATGTGAAAAGAGAAGCAACATTCTGTGTTTTGTAATGCAGGTGATCAAGTGGCTTTTTAATGCATGAAAGGAATGCCAAATAAATACACAGCATGGCACCGAGGCTAGGAAAACAATATGCCTGGTCCTTTAAAAAGAGTGAGGGAGAGACTGGGAAAAAGTCTCCCTAATTCCTGTTTTGAAACACGTTGTGTATCTGGAGATTTCCTCTGCTGGTCTTTTCCCCTTCCTATGGCTTTGCTTACTTTGCCTCTCCTTGGTGAAGCTGCTATGGCTTCAAACCCTACTTACCCAATTTTTAAAGGTTTTAGCTACGGTCCTTGAAGGATCAGCACCCAGGAGAAAACAGGTCACAATATTCAGGGTAAAAGTTTGCAGTTAAATTTCTTCTACTCTGTAAGAGAAGTCTGATAGGTATTAATAAAATAAAGGAGGCATTTCAACAGCGCAGGAGAAATACTAAATACCACCAATGAGAAAAGACCCAGTAACAATGCTGGGAGGCAGAAAGGGAACATATTTTTTTTTCTTTTTTTTCTTCTTTTTCATTTTTTGTCTAACAAGTGGAAATATCCTTGATGGTGAATAGGGGAATAAAGGGAGAGAACTTTTGTCTGTATTGCCCCCACCAAAAATCATAATTTGCTGCGTAGGAAACACAAAAGTGCTCCCAAACATGAAAATAACCATCAAAAAGCAGATCCCCGCACATCTCATTTAGGTATTTCACCACATGAAGAATTTTAACCAGCTCTAGGTTTCTGTTGCCACTGCAGCCAGCCAAAGAGATGCTCATCTTTGCTGAAGGAACACCAAAGTGAGTGGACACAGAGGAGGGAACTGGGGCTATTTCTGTCCCCATGTGCCATGTGCGGTACTTCCATCGACACGATGATTTTGAGCAACTTCAGGACACTTCTGAAGAGTTCATATGCAAAGGATTAAATAAACCTCTGTAGAAAGGAAATGCAAATTCAAATCCAACATATTCCATTAGTTTAATTACAGTAGCTATGAAACATAACTCAATTAAGCTTGGGAAAAAGTCAATTACAGAACTTTCCTGCTGGTTTTTACAAGCTGTGTTGATTTTTCTTTTCCTCCCTGCTTACCCTCCATTTCATTAACAATACATCTCCTGTGTTTTCTATCGAGTGAAAAATAAGCTATTTCTCTGAGTAGGTCTGCTCTCCATCCAAATCCATAGCAGAGGCATAAGAAAAAGTTGGTGCAATAAACAAAAAAAACCCCAAAATAAAATCAACCCAAACAAACAAATTTCCAGCAAAGTGAGATCAAACAAACAAACAAACAAAAATTCCTCTACTCTGATGTTTGTGTGGATTTTCCCACTGTGTTACAAAACAGCCCAGTAATGATTAACTCCCCTGGTTTCCACAGACATTGCAGATGTGTTGTTTCATTCCCAGCCATGTCACCTCTCCTGTATATGGGCACCTCTCATTAATGCCGACACTGAGCATGGCTTCAGGACCCTGAACAAAGTTCAGGATCCAGCCAGGTTATGCAATCTTACTGTTTTCAGAGGAACCTGCTGGGACTTGTAAAATAAGACCCAGACACTATGCAAAGTAAGCCGCTCATCACTGCTGTGATGCTGTGGAGGAATAATTGCACTGACTTCAGTGGAGCAATGCCGCAGCTAAGGACAACATTTAGCCCCAAAATTAATTTGTGAAGAATATATGCCATATACTAACAAAAACATACAATTATTATTTTTTTAGTAGTCTGGACTCCAAGCTAAAAGCCCTCTGCAAAAGCTGTCTAAGAAAAACACAGATTAACCCCACAGCAAGCGAAATAGTGCATCTGGTGCCCTAAGAATGGCCAAAGCCTTTTCTAACTGCTCCAGCAACTGAGTGGTGCCATCTCATACTAGAGAAATTTAGATGTGTCTGTGCAATGGAAAATAACTTTTTGGTTTATTTTCTCATGCCAGGAGGTAATCGATTCATGTTTTTTTCCTCAGCTTCTGACCCAAGGCATACAGTTAGCTTCAAAGTGTAACTGTGTTTGTGTGTCAAACCTATCTTGCAAAGGAACAAAGGCTTTTAAAGGAGACAAAAAGGAAAGCAAAGTAATATACTGTACAGATCACTGTAAAATTGAGCTGTAGTGTAAGAACTTGTGCTTTAGAATTCGCTATCAAGGAACTCAAATGTGTATCATATTTATTTATTCTGCTAGGTAAAAGAAGAAGAAGAAAAAAAAAGAGTTTATATTCATTTCCAAAAAGCTGTAGCATGATGCTATGTACCAATTGTGCCAGTCCTGCTTTCTGTAAAATTATTGCCTGTTTTCACACTCCACTAATAAAAAAGAAAAAAAAAATCAAGGAAAACGTATTTTGCAAATCCTTCACTAAGAGCTACCCAAGCCGACTGGCAGGGTTGTAGATGCAAGCAGGCTGACCTGTCTTCTACATGATTTGTTTCACTGGTGGGCTGCAAGGATCTGGACACAGAATGTAGGTACGGTGACAGTGCCCACATCATGCTGGGCTGCCCGTGGCACTGCCACGTCCCTGCCGATGGCAGCGAGTGCCATTGCCTGTCAGCCAGGGGAGGCTGGGACCACAAGGTCTGCAGGAGAAGGTGCAGGATAACCAGCTTCTCGCTGTTGGGGTGACCGCCTCCAGCTGGGGGGCAGGGGAGAAGCCCCCACAGGCTGCGAGACACTGAAGCGATTGCTGCAGCACCTTGTGCAAGGTGAGCACCAGGGGTCTGCTCTCCCGCTGTCTTCCAGCCAGGAGACAAAAATCATACCTGACGAGGTGATGATGGTAAAGACCTGACCAGAGAGCTTGTCTTTAAAGACAGCAGTGCAGGATAAATTTGACCACTCTCAAATGATGGAGGCTTTCCTGCAATTTTGGGGATGTTTCTGTTCTTTTGATGGAAGGCCTGTACTCTTTTCTAGGTCTAGTCGTGGTGGACCAAGCTCAAGAAGATGGCAGAGAAGCTTTCACAAAGCCTGTTCCTCTACTGTGCTGCTCCCTCAGGGTTAGTCTGAACATCACCTAGATCGCAAAACTTCAATTTGGGCAAGAAATTGCTAGGGATGGCAAGGGCTTTCCATCTTGGCTAGAGGCCTAATTTGATGTCTGGTGAAGCTGATGGAAAAATAATATTTTTCTGAATTTATTGAGATTTTCCTGAAGTCATCTGATAATGAAGATCTTGAAAAAGAACAAAATTATTCCATTTCAGAATGTCATCCTTCACCAATATAACTTCCTAGTTTCTTTTCACAACTGTAGAAATATTATAGAGAAAAAAACATCGTAGGGAAAAAGTCATCAGGAAAGAAAAACAAGTGCATTTGTAGTAATAACTTCTCTGACATTCTCAAGAAAAGTGACTTTCTCTTAAACCAGGCAGAGAGCCAGAAATGGTGAGAATGTGGACAGAGCTTGGGAACACCCCTGCCTGCAAGATTTTTAGTTCTAATTTTTTTGACCTGGTTCCATCAGTGCCTTCAAAGTCTGTTTGATCACATGCAACCAAAATATCAGCCAGCCACAGTTATCCCAGACTGCAACCGTTGCTACTTGTTTCCACAATAAGCGGAATATTAATTACTAGATTTCCTTTTTCACTGCAGTTACAGGTTTGCTTTGAATATTAAAAAACCTGTGGGGAAGGGGAGTCTGTGACCTTCAAGGCCACCAAATAGCTCAGTCAAATCCTGCCTTCACCAAGAGGGAACCGAACGGATGAGCTACGGTCACGTCCCCGCACGTGGTTATCCGCAATTAACAAGAAGACCTGATTTCCCCCCACACACAGGGTTAGTGGGGTAAAGTCAGACACCTGCTAAAACTGGAACCCAAACTTGCAGGAAGTTCAAGGTGGTGTTTTGGCCTTAAAAGCCATGTCCAAAAGTTATCAGGAGGTTTGTTCCAGTAAAACACAATGTGAGGGGAAAAAATAAGATTTGAAAGAGCTCCAGAGCTCAGTATTAACTGCACATGTGGAATTTTGATCCATTTACATAAAGCATAACATAATATTTGCTAAAGAAGGAGCAGGAGGAAGGGGGGAAGAAAAAGACCACAGTTAATATTCTCCTTCGGATCCCCCATTTGCTGATTACTCTGCAAGCTGTGTAATTGGGTGTCTCTGGCAATATGATGAAATGTGCCACAAACATCAAAAAATGGTGCTATATTAAATCTGCTTTTCATAATCTCTTCTCATTTCCCAGACCTGAGACATTTTATTCAATTTTTCCTGACTAAGTTGATATGTAAAGCCATATAAACAGATCAATGCAAATAAATACATATATATTTTTCAAATGCTCATTGAAATGCACTCATTACACAGATTTGCATCAAGGTTCTCTCACATCACTGTTAGCCAAAGAAACTCACATTTTTAAATATTGCATTATTTTTAAAGAATAGTTTATGGAGCTACAGGCTACTTCTTTGTATTTCATTAACAAGCCCAACCCTATCTATCATGTTTCAGCCTTATCTTACCTGATTAGAAAATCATTTCCCTTTTTGCATTAAGGGCAAAAATCTATGCAAAGTCACCATAATGTTATTCAAGCCCTGGAACAGCAGTGAAGATCCTATTACACACTGGGGCTGACTCTGTTTTCAGGAGCTGCAAGTCCAGAAGGGACCATGCTGGTCTTTTATCTTAACCTGCTGCAAGGCACATGTCAGAGAAACCTATCTTGCCTTTGACAAAGCAAATATTAATAACGCCTAAGCGACTTAAATGCCTCCAACTTTTGTCCGTGTATCACTTGAGGCTTTTGCATACATTTTACTTGGTGCCTTCAGGATTTGTAGCCCCTCTTTTTGATGAAGGCTGGCTTTTTGCTCAGCCCTGGAAAATTCTTCAGCTCCCTTCCCCTGGTCTCTCCCATCACCAGGTAGGGTCAGTCCATCATCCCTGGGGAGGGTGACTCCTTGGTGGGGTGAAGCCCGACCTCCCCACGGTCAGACTGCAGCCCATCCTTTGCCTTTTGCAATTGATGGAGGAAAACAATTTCATTCCTGTAGCAGCAGGATAGTGTCCAAGTGCAGAAGTGGCAGGACTGCACCTTACCTACCCCAGGCTTCCTAGATTAGACCCAGAACCTGAAAGAGGCTTAGCTGTCTGACTTCCACAGAAATCAACAGACGTCAATGACATAGTTTTCGCCAAGCCCTGATTCACCAAGAACTCATTCAGGAAGTTCAGCCAAGACCTGTGATCAATCCCAGCCTCACATCCATGTCGCAGGGCTGGGAGCAGGGTGTCTGTATTGCTCCCTTGCAGCCCTAATGCTGCTTCTTTATCACAAACATGTGGCCGAGTTGTTTTCCTGCCAGGAGCAGGGCACTGCTGGGACAAGCCAAGTTCATTTCTCAACTTTGCTTTCCCTGGAAGCCATCTGACTGGAGGCCGTGCTCTCAGATCTTCAAGCTTCCAGCAGCATCCACTCTGCAGGGTTTTGCAAATCATCTTCCTGACAAGTGTTGAGTGGGGAATACAGGGACCTAAAGCAAAGTTAATTCAGCCACACACAGGGGCAAAAAGCATATCCACCAGCAAGGTATGGAAGTCCTTCACCTTGGCTTTCTCTCAAACATATTCTCTCTGCATTAGAAAAGCAAAATATCAGAGGGTTGGGTTGCACCATATCCACAAGAAAACACGTGGGTGAACTGGTACACAGGGGTGTGAGGTTTTACAATAAACACAGTGAAGGGTCCAATAAAAGACCATATTGTCAGGATTTTTCATCTCCTTGGAGATCACACTTCCTCCTTATGTTTTTTTATAGAAATGGCAACGGAAAAACCCATTTCATAACGACTGGTCCACTCTAGGACTGAGAAATTGAGGTGAGTTTATAATAGCCAGAATAAAAACAATGTAAACTGTCATAAAGTGCTTACGTTGGTGACACCACCTGTGCAGCAGTTTTCCACCCCCACCGCACGCTGTGACTGTCCAGCTCCCAGCACATGTTCCTCTTGCACCGGGGAGAACCAGGGCACCGAATGAACAAACCCAAGGTCATTCCATCACCTGCAAAGCAAACTAAGGAGGTCCCACTTTACACAGTGCTTCATTAGCTGGGGGAACTCCTTTCCATAGGACATTTGGAGGCTAAAAGTTACATGGTATTGGACATGGGGAAGGGATGTGACTGGAGTTATTCCATATGGAAAGATGTCCATGGGGTCACACCACCATCAGGAAGCTCAAGTGAGGCACCTGCTATTCCTAGATTGAGTTTGGAGACAGCATTTTTGAACAGATAACTTTATGCCACCCCTTACTGCAAAGGCACCTGCAAGCACAGTTTAATCCCAAGTGCAATATTTATTTCCCCATGATTTCTCTCTTATGGCATCAATTAATAAGCCATGAGCATCACAAGGCTCTGTGAGCTAAGCCAAGTGGCCCATCTCAGTGGTTTGGTGGCCATGACCAGGGTGGCTGGCAAGGACAGCGGACCACCTCTCCAAGGATTCCATGAAAAGGAGCAGAGAAAAACCGAGCAGTTCTGAATCTGGCTTAAAATCTCCATGTGTGTCTCCACAGCTGCCCTGGGTAACACGTGGGAAAAACCAAAATCCACTGTGTTACCCTGGAAAAAACTTTGCTGATGGATTTTCATGTGTACAGTCTTTAGTCAAAAAATGAACTTTCCTCTAACAAGATAAATTTCTCACCTGGTGGAAGTGGCTCAGCTCCCTTCAGGTTGTGGTTGTTGAAGGGAAAAAAAAAACCAAAACAAACAAAAAACAAAACCAAACTACTCAGAAGTTATGTGTCAGCTTCAGTTTTGCTTCATTTCACCAAAAACAAAATCTCATCTGACACCTCCCATACTCCAGCCTCCTCCCTTCCCCAAGTGAAATTGGGAACCATCTAGTGAAGACTTCTTGTAATCGTGCTGTGGAGACCACCAAAGATGAAACTCTTCCCCCAAGAGATTACCTGCTGCAGATGGACCCACGTGTGGAAGTAAGGACATATCGATTGTTGTGTCAAAAGAGAAAAGCGTTGCAGCCTCCTGAAGACCAGCCCTGCTCCACCCCAGCCCTCTCCCTGCAGCGAAGCCATCCAACATGTTTCCCTCACCTCCCCATAACATGAACCCTAAAAGAAAAAAAAAAAAAAAGGCCTTCTGATCCCCTCTGAAACATGAGATATCTCTCAAAATCTCAACAATGTCTTAATTTCCTCTCCTTGCTCTCCGTGCTGGAGACAATTACTCAGGCAGGAATGTTTCAGAAGTAAGACAAAAAAAAATTACATTAGTGGGGAACAATGGAGGGGAGACCTGGTGGAGCAGAAGAAGTGAATTAGTTTTGCCTTCGGAGACACCCACAGAGGAAAGAAAGGTGTCTGAGTTGCCTCAAAGTAATTCCTCTTTGCACAGAGCTCCTCTAACCGGCTTAAACAAAAAGAGACGAGAGATGTGCTTTTGATTTCAGCCCCCTTTCCCCAGTTTTGTTTGTTTGCTTTGCTTCCACCTGTGTTTTCAAGTCCCTCCACCTCCCAGGACGTTTGCAGGGCTGCGTGACCTGCAGGAATGTGTCACGTCCCCATCAGGTCTCAGCACAAGAGGTGGGGTTGGGAGGGGGCTTCACATCTGCCCATCTTCCCGCAGCTTTCAGCAAGGATGAGAGCGAAGAGGGGGAAGAAAAGAAAAGCATCAAATGAGATGGAGCTGTTGCATTTTCAGAATCAAAATTTAAGGACAAATTAACCTGGGGTACTCAAAAGCAGCACAGAGGGATGAAGAGGCAAGCAAGGGGAATAGGAAAGCAGGGAAAGGAGAAGAATTTTTAATGTAGGGAATCTGGAAGGGCTGAAATCCCAGATAGAATTTTATCTAAATACTTTTTAGGTCCAAACAGATTATTATCACATATTTTTCCCCATTTCACTTCATTTTTGACTGAAAAAACAAATGTTTCTTTTTACCACTAAGCACAACCTTGCTTGTGGACCATTTCCCCCACCCCCCCCAACAATACCTAAAAAAAATCACTGCACTCCTGCCAAAAAAAATAACCCACTTTTCATTCATCTTTTATTGAAAAATATGTTGAAGTTAAGCCCTTGAAGCCTGAATCGGGACTCAGCCCCTCCAGTTGATGTTTCAAACACCGCTTTTTGGCACGTCTCTGGGGGGACAACAGGCTCCTATCTGCTGAGCTTTCAGACTGTCAGGCCAAACAAAAGCGAGCACAGCTCTCTTTTCCTTGAGGATGAAGTAGAACACACACCAGCCAAGACGTCTTGTACATTGAAAAATTCCTGTGCTGTCACACTTAACTAATAAATTGTCGAGCTATGTAAACAGGGCTGGGGATGCTATTTATTTATTTATTTTATTTGTTTAAAAGGGGGGGGAAAAAGACAGCTTGTCCGCAGGTTGCTTGCCAAGTGCATGCCAAGCCGTGGGGGGGAACAAAAAATCAACAACAAAGGAGTTTAAAGACAAAATATTAAGAACCCCAAATTGGGTGAAAATTGCTTTCTGACAGATATCACCTATTGCAAACGAGACAGAAATACAAGTAATCTTGTAAAATGAAAGCCAAGGACAGACTTGTACCTGCCTTAGATGAATAAGTATCCCATTATCTTGAAGCATGAGGGCCCCGGGCTGTGGTTATGCCACTATTGTATTCTAAACAGCGTGGTTTGTCAAATGGAATAAATCCTAGCAAAATCAAATAAAAAAGGGATCCAATTTGAAGCCCAGCAAACAATTTATTATTTTGTTTAATGTCGCCTTCTCGATGCTGCTGATTATTGGGCAAATAGCACCGTGTTTAAGCATGTGTTTAGAGTCACCTGTCCCCCTTGCAGGCTCCCGGCTGTCACCCTGACTGTCACCTAGTGCCAGCGACGAGCTGTTTGCTGCTGCTGGCAGCTATCACCAAACTCATCAGCCTTACCCAGGATGGCCATGGTACAGGCCAGCATCACTGGGAAAGAAATTCAATATTTGGGTTTCGACTTGGATGGGTCTTGAGGTTACTTTGCGTGATGCAATGAAGGGTGCTTGGCACTGCATCAGCAGTGAGAAAGCAGCCAGGAGTTAACAGCGGACAGGTGTATCGTAAAGTTATGAAGTAGAAGCAAATTTCTCACCAATCTTTTTCTCTTTTGTGGATTTGGGGTAACAGCCCATCTCCCAGTGATTCTTGGAAAGGTTTCCCCCTTTCAAAGGTACCATTCCTTCTTTTATGATGTCTCAACCTTGGTTAAAAAAAGGAAGATGAAAAGGGCCAAACAGATTATCTACATTATTAGGTGTTTTAGAATAAACACTTGATATTGCTTTATCTGCTTGAGTCGCAGGGTGGGACAGGGCATGAAACTGACCTTGGACAAGGTGGAGGCATTGCTGCAACACTGGAATGATGAGTATTGAGGAGCCATATCTGCTCCTTCTTTGCATTCAGTCAGCTTCCAAAAGTTGTGTTGGTCTCCCAGAAATTCCTCAGAGAGTTTCTGCTGGTGTCTCCCAGTTACACTTGGCAGTGGGTGTTCAGGAAAAGCTGGTACAACCACAGACAAATGCAAAACGGAGGGAAGGAGCAGGCTTGTTGGTCCTGGGCATGTCCTTGGAGAGCAGTTTGCTGGGGAAGGAGCATTAAGGTGGTTCCCATACTCTGGCTCACCTTGATGGAGTTACTGCAATTTCTTGACATGGCTTTGAAGGTGCTCTGTCCTCCCCAGCTGTGAGAGCAAGCTAATTACACCACCTTTAACTGGCACTGTCTATTCATCATGTTTTCATTTGTATAAACCCTTGAGTCACACAAAAACCACTGACCCAGGAGCAGATCGGGAGAAGGAATATGTGAGTGATACACGTGGGCATTGGCCTTTTGCCCAAACAGCCCTTGTGATGCCCCGTTCTGCTCCCATCACCTGTCTCCTTGTGCTCGCCTTGACTGAGGAGTGATTGTTCATATTCTGGTACCTTAAACGACTGAGGATTATTGGAAGCATGAGTTTTAAGTGTGAAAATGCAGCAGTTTGTCAGCTGCTTGGGGCAGGAGCTCTTATGGCATGCGAGTAGATTGCATTCATGCAACAAGGGCTGATTGTAGTGGGGAGCGACGTGACAAAGTCTAGGAGTAACAGCAAGGAATGATGGATTTAAAGAGTCAAAAAAAAAGCAGGCACATTTTATTTAGGCAAAGTTCCAATTGAAATCAATAAGAACTACAGAATGTAGTCTCGTAGTTTACTTGAAAGCATTATTTGTTAAGGACTATGAAAAACGGAGGAATTTTTAAAATCTAATTTATTTTACATCATTTTGTGTGGACTATTTAACTTTCCTGAACCTCATTGCTTTTGGATATGGTAATGTCATTCACTCCGTTTCACTCAAGTTTCACAGTACAGCCAGCCATGAGCATCAACAAAGTTGCTCTCGAGTCCCTAAAATAATTAATGAGATTGTGTCATCTAGTTAAAGGACTCCTTGACTTCAGTATGTGGCTGTCAAATTTCTGTAAAACACAAGGGAGAAGCTCATTTAAAAGCTGAGATGCTTTCATATTCATAGGGCTCCAGGAGCTGGGTTTTAACCCCTTTGGCTTTCAGACCCCTCTCCCCCCAAATATTCCAAACTCTGGGGAAACAGTTCCTCTTGCTGGATTTATATTGCTTCTGGTGAGCACTTGTCAACAGGTCTCTTAACAAAGTTTTCCTGATACTTTAAAACAGGCAAGGGCTACAGAAACATGCAATCCCTCGTTATAGAATAGCTACATGTAGTCATGATCCAGAAAGCTAATTTGTTCCTTTCCCCAGCTATGTTGATCAGCCCAGAAACAGTATTACCTGCAGGACTTCCTTTTCCAACACAAGCCAGGAATGATGGCAAGGTTTCTGTTTGCTTTGTGCAGAACACGTGCAAAACATTCCACACCCGCATAGTCTAAATCTATTAGTGAAATGAAACCCAGATTTCCCTAAATCAATCTGAACATCTTACCAGAAACACTTCTTTTCTACTGGAACATACACATCAGAGAGAACTCACGTGGGTCCATCTGTTGTGCTGCAGCTTGGGAAAGGTGAGGACAGTGGCCCTTTCAAAATTTTCTCTACTACAGGGTCCTAACCTGACAAAAGCATCTTACAGGTGGAAACACCAAAAGCTGGTATGCCCTTAGCTTTCTGAAATGAGTACATGATTATTTCCCAGGGGAATTTAATACTAGTTGATTGCATTGCCCGGGCAAGCTCAGTGTGTTTGTATTTTTGTTCTATATGAAAGTAACTTCAGAAGTTTCCAAAATTTCTCCTCTTTCAGAGCTACTTTTGCCTCTGTCGGTTTTGAAAATATACCTTTTTTTTTTTTTTTCCACTCCTTATTTCCAAATTCTTCTGCTTTTCTGGGACTTCTGCTTCCTGTCATCTAGAATATTCAAACACAAGCCCAATATTTCCAATTAAGTTCCCACCAGGATGCCAATCCCACCTAAAAACAGAGGAATAAAACAGAAATGCCACCGCAACAACTAAAATGCTCAGTGAAAGCCAGGAAATCCCGTGGAGAAAAAAAAAAATCAAGAAACCGAGCTTGGAATTTTCAAAAGAGAATACTCTCCCCCTAATATAGAGGTTTGCACCTTCAAATCCTCCAGCCACTTCAGCATTAACCACCATC
>NW_010131444.1:0-11837 GCF_000699245.1 Pterocles gutturalis | reverse complement strand
TCTGGCCCCCTGGCCCGATAAGAAACTTTAGCCCTATTCAGCGGCTGACAACCGCTTGTAGAATATGATCTTAATCCTGTTTCTAACATTCTTTCGCCCTTCGGCCGCCCTATTCCAGGCTGTATTCTTCTCACCGTCTCTTTAGCAAATCCCCCAAATAGAATTACTCGGGGGGAGATAAACATCAAAGGGAAATTCAAGAAATCTACAGTAGGTTCACACAGTGGGGGAAAGAGGGGCAGGTGGGGGCCGGTGGAAAGGGCTGCCTCTCCCCTCGCCCTGCGTCCTTTGCTGGTTGCATTCCTAAGGGCTGCCTCTCCGGCTCTCCGCAGAGCGGCCCCACAAACCTGCTCAGCAGTGTGCTATTTTTAGTATCTATTTTTTATCCTGCTTGAGGTTTTTTTTTTTTTTTTCCCCCTCAGGAGGATGAGAGCCTGGTGGTGTAAAGTGTTGTACATACCCATTGTGTGTAAAAATAACCCTTTCCTCAGAGAGGTGCATGGCCTAAATGGAGAGGATGGAGGTGGGAGAAGGAGAGGACATCAGAAATCAGGAGACACCAAGGGACCTGCCCAGCAGCACGCAAGGAGTCTGCTATGAAATGAGGGACCATTATTTGGGAGCTCCCAGTAACTTCCATCAGAAGCAGGAACCTTCAGCGTTCACAGACATGTGAGTCCCGTTGCTTGCCCTGAAGAGCTTCCCAGCATAGGTTACCAGCTCCTGCATGGAAGGAGCCTCCATCAGAGCCCATGAGAGGCACTGATACTTGTCACACAGACCCCACAACTGTGAGTCTCCTCTGCAGTAATGAGAACAGCACCCCGTGCTACACCTCCAGGGCTAAGGAAATGGTGGGACTCTGAGGACAACACCAGCCTCTCCATCCTGCCTCACTTCAGTCCTCTAGAAACCAGGGACTTGCTTTCTGCTCACTGCACAGCTGATGAAGGATGGGCTCCTACCAACCCCAGCCTCAGCTGCTGTCTAGCATGACCAAGGTGAGTATGGACCAGAAGACCTCTTGCAACCCAAATTGTTGATCTAAATACTGTGATTCGAGAGGAACTGTCTTACAACAAGGCACAGAAAATCTGGGGCATTAAAGACAGTGCAGACAATTGAGAGACCTAAGTTATCACCAGTACTGCAAAAGCATCATCCCCTTACTAGCTCTCCCAGGATCCCCACCTTTCATGCTGGCTCTGGTTCACAGTTGTGTTCACACTGGCTCCATCAGCACTTTCTTCCAGCCCTTTCTAGCAGCTGCAGTTGACAGCTGCTACAAGAAAGGCACAAAGATGATGGAGCCAAACTTTTATTGTAGATGATGGTATGACAAGGGACAAAAGCTGCCACTTGCAGCTTGGGAGATTTGGGTTGAACATGAGGAATTCCTGAAGGTGACAGTGGTACAGCCCTGGGGCAGGATGCCAGAAGCGGGGGATCTCCATCCTTGGAGGATTCCAAAACTTGGGCAACAGCCATGGCCAGCCTGACCTGCTGTTGGCAACAGCCTTGCTCCAGGCAGAAGTTGGGTCTGAAGAGCCCAGAGACGCCCCAGCACCACACAAGCATGCTCCTCAGTCACCAAATGTTTAAAAAGCAGTTTTATTCTGAAAAAATGTTGCCAGAAGAGCACTGTGAGACCCTGTAGCAACTTCCAGGAGGTAAAAATGCAATCAGCTATAAAAGAATAGAGAGACCTAAAAATAGACCTCCCACCACCCATGCTAAAGGAATAACTTCCAGTTAAGAAACAGGCCAGGCTTGACCTTGAGCAACTCAAAGATGCCTGCCTTGCTCTGTTGTCTCTGCTGCCCCATTGCATGTGGTTTGGAGAAAAGGCTTCACATTCTTGGTTCTGGTTTTCCTGTTTCTCAAAGGAGGATGAATATCCTTGTGGGTTCATTGATGCTCCAGATTCACAGCTCATCAGATTTACCCCAAACCTCAAGAGCCCAGCTGGATTGAAATGGATCATCACCCCTTATCAGGGTATGTGCTATGGTAGAGTCTTTACAGCTCTTTTCTCTTGAAATTATATGTCAAAACTTGTTTTATTCAATGCAGAAAAGCTTTGAATACAGCATAGTGATGAAGAGGTTCTCCTTACAACAGCTATTTTGTTTTATTTTAACTCATTTTGTGGTTTTGGCAACTCGTCGATGAAGGGAAAGCTGCATGGGTGGAGGAGACACATTCCACATTTTTATCACATTCAACAAGAGGGAAAAATCCCAAAAGAGCATGCCATTTTCAGCCTACACAAGTGCTGTCACTGATTTTCAGTGTAACTGCTTGATTTAAGCCATCCAATACCCATGAGGTACTTTTACAACCATGGACAGCCCTGACAGAGCCCACAGGACATGAGGATGCAGCTTCTCTCTGCTCATCTCTGGTTAGACCTGAGATGGAAAAACATGTCTGGTTTTGAGCATCACGTCAAGAAACAAGTGTATTAGCTGGAGAGAGTCTAGACAAAAATAATGAGAACAACCGGAAAACAGCATCCATAAAGAAAAATTAGGACTATTGATGTGGTGTAACCTGGAGAGAGAAAAGCAAAGGGAGTTTCAGATGCATGCCTGCTTGAACTATGTAAGGGGCTGTTATAGAGCAGGCACTAGTCCCTTCACTATGCCCTCAGAAAACAGGGCAAGCCCCAGGCTTAGAAATATATTCTTTGTATTTTGCTGATGAGAGTATATCTGGGGTTTTATGCCCCGTGAGGATTTTCTATGTCTCATATCTCTTTGGGATACACTCCCACGTCATTTGATATGTTGGGAATAGTTATTTACTTCTCACACTTTGTGTGGCCTGAGGACTCAGCTATTGCTAGACTGCTCCCCGAACCTCTGTTCCAGCTTCATAATCTAGTCTGTCACCCTGCACATCACAAGCCAAAGGACTTTGGTGAATTAACTCCCTGTTGAAACAGAAAATCCATCCTCTGGTCTAAAGTCTGCCAACAAGTAGGTACCACCCACCTCACCTTCAGCAAACAGTTACTGTGGTTAATTACCCTCACAGTCCATGTTAATCTCACTATGAGATCCTGTCTCATCCTAAGGCTCATACCTGCTTCTCGGGTTGCTTGAGATTTCACCCCTGATTGCTGATGGCATCGCTGGTCCTGCTGGTTGTGAAAAGCTCAGCTAGATCAGTTGCACAGGGAGGCTTAGAGTGTTTCCAAGACCATAATGAAAATTCCTTTCTGTAGAAACTGTGACCCAGACATGAAACTCAACCCTCAGCAGGAGATTTCTAATTTCATAGGAGACAAAAGCCAAGCACACTAAAAAAAAATTGTCACTGTCTTGGCGAAGGGGAATTTATCATTCAGGTGCAAAGTGTTCCATCAGCCTCCACACATTGGTTTACTTAGGGATGTTTTTCTCGGGATTTATTTTAAATCAACAGAATGGGTTCGGGAACACTTTGTGTCTGCCTTGTCTGGACAATGGGACAACCAAAAAGTTGGGCAGCTTTCAGCATCCAAGGCTCCTTTCTTGTTTCATCCTGAGTTGAGGACGAGTTTAAGATTTGGGAGATGGGGTGGTGAACACACATCACTCACCTAGATGGTGCCTCTAGGCAGAGAAAACAACTGGGGGGAGCACATCCTATCCATAGAGACGGATAGGATCTATCCATCCATCCATCATATCTATCCATCCATCATAGAGATTCAACCACCTCAACTATTAACTCCATTTGTTGTTTATCTGATGGCAACTGCATTCACTAGAGACTGCTTTATATGTCCAGGAAGAAACTCTATGCCTGGCTTGATGTCAGAATATATGAGCCCAGCACCAAAACTTCCGTTAGATGAAAAAGAGTAAAGATATCTGGGTGTCAATTATTATTTGATTTCACACACGACAATGTTATCTGTGATTTACATTTGAGTAGAAAAATATTACCATGAACTCTGAGTGTAAGGAAAAAAAATAGCTCCTAGAAATTCTCATCTCCATCCCCATGGGTTACCATGAGCTTAACAGAGAGCAGGAGAAACCAGAAAAAGGGCCTGGTAGTACAGCCCCCATACCAATACTGCAGCTTTGTGTTTTAGAGTCTCAATTCACCTTTTTTCCATTAATTTGCCCAGTGTCCTCTCTGCTATATCCCTTCTCAAGCGGGGCAAGCAAGACCACCTCCGTATTCAAAGTGCTGTAGGAATGGGTTACAAATTTGGGCATCCACTGTGTCCAACACAAGAGAGGCTTTGGTACTGCCAGGCTCAGGACTGATCCTGCATGTTCACACTCAGCATGTTCAGGCTGAGCATCACTTCCATGTCCGGATGAGTCCCAGGATCCCACCATATTCCCGCTCCCCTTTCTCCAGGGAAAACAGTTGAAGAGAAGAGCTGGAGGAGCCGGATTCGTGGGCTGCAAAGTCCCCACGTGCCGCACAATGTGATCACAGCCACAAGGATGTCCTCATGCTGGGGAGGCTCTCGCCCTTTCTCCACGCCAGACCATTGCAAAATCAGCTGCTGGGAGGACTCTGCTTCTCCTTTATTTCTCCTGGGCCTGTCCATGCTTTCTCCCATTAACCTTGCCAAATTTTAGTTCGTTCTTAAAACAGTTCCAATTAAATGGCTTCTCCATCAGTTTGATCTCAAGTGCTCTTGCCAGAAGCGCGGCACACCCGTGAAATCAGGAATTTCCTGCAGGACAGCTACTTTCTGAAAAAAAAAATTTGGATTTTCTCTTGGAAAATGATCAGCTCAAAAACAGAACTATTCAGTCTCGTAGCCAACATTTTCCTTTTTATTTCTTCCAGAATTTGGAGTAGATTCTCCCCCTAAAATTTTAATCTCAACAAAATATTTAATGGATAAAAAGCAAACCAAAAGCACTCTGCCCTGGCTTGGAGTTCAAACGAGTGGGAATATTCACACAGCCCAGACCCGGGGCTTAGAAGGGCTCTGGCTTCCTGGTAAAGCCCGTTCAGTAAAGTAGTTTGGAGTGCCCATGTTTGACCAAGGCACACCTTCAACCAGTTTAACACTGGGGAGGCTAACCCAGTTTGAATAATTTCTAATATAAATCTGCTGAGGTTTTCCTTTCCAGAAAATATTTTATTTTTTTTGTTAGCTGCAACTATCCAAGAGACATACTTTCAGGATTGGCTCTTTCCCCCTTTCTCAGCTTCTCAAGGACCACGTCATGAATTTATGCACATCGTTTTTTCCCTCATTTGACACACACCAGTCCAGAGAATCGCTGTGATTTATTCAAGCAACAAGGGTGCACTCGGTGTTTATTCACCGGACCAGATTGCTGCGAGATAGAAGAGCCGGGCTGCACTCCCCCTCCTAATGCGGAGAGATTAGATGGGGAAGCCAGATACCCTGGCTCTGGAAGCAAGCAAATGAGCAACCCTAAATACCTTCCTAGACCCGGTGACCGTAAGTCCTTGGCAGTGACTGGTCCTTGTGGGATAATGCCAGGAATAGGCATATTAAGCACATGAATGTCAAGTCCTAATTCATCTCTTTAGTGTTGTACAGTAGCAGGACTGTACCCCCCTGCTGTGGTGTAATTTCACGGTGAGGAGTCTGATGGGGCTTCCTGCAGACTGATCCTTTATGGATCAGAAAACTCACTTTCTCTTTGTGTTAGAGGGCCCAGAGATTATCTTATTAACCACCTCCATGCCAGCACAGATTAAACACCAGGCTCTGGCTCTTCTGAGGACTCCCTGTAGGGTTCCTTTCCCCCTCCTATCGATTCACATCGCAGAGGTGAAGAACATTAGAACCCCAGCCCTCTCCCAGTGAGTCTCACCCAGGTGTGAGCAGATGGGCTATTTTGCATTTTCTTGGCTCAGGTGCAACACTGGCCTTGCCTGAACCCTAAATCAGTGTAAGCAGCTTGGTGCACCCACGTTAGTGCTCCTGTATCCCCTTTCCAGATTCTTTTTTCCTCTCCTTTCCCCAAAAGAGGCAATGTTTGAACTACTTCAGAGTGATACCCACCAGCCCCAGAGCTGCTTGCACAACTGCAGGAGTGCGTCCACCTCAGGTGCTACGCTTCATAGGACCTGGGCAGCTGGAGGAAGGGCTTCTTCTCTTCCACCATCTCAGTCCACCAGACTGCCACTCCCACGCTGATTTCACAAACATCTCCAGACCACGCCATGAGGACAGCAAGATGCAGCAGTGACCAGACAGGATGTTCCTGTGGCCTCTGAAGGTGTCAGACCCTGCACACAGGTCAGGAGAGGGCTGCAGAAGGGAAGGTAGAAACCGGAACGCATTCTCAGGCACTTCTCAGGATGAAGGATTTTCCGATCTGAGGAGACAAAAGCTTTTTCTGCTTTCACCACTAGACCACGGCTGCCTCCCCGAATGATGCCAGAGGGCCACCCTGTAGCCATGTCCCAGCGTGTAGCAGGGGATGATATTTATAATCTCATTTTCTGGGCTGCCTGCCCTTCTGGTGCCCCTCATGCTCCATGTAAATCATCTGCAGTCCAATTTCTTTGGCTTTCAGGGCTGTTTTTCTCTCCTCTAAAAGGCTCCTGACTGAGCAGGGAGCTTTTCAATGAAGACAGTCCCAGGACAGTCCCACCAAAAAAACCTGCAACTCAGTCTTGTTTGGACAAAATGCTGCAGCCAGGGCCAGGCTTTCATCCACACGCAGTTTGGGCAGATTGGGAGCAGCTCCAGCACCCTCCCATCTCCTGTTGAAGGTACCTCTGATGTACCTCCTCATCCATCGGCACAGTTTCCTAAATCAGGTTCATCCCATCCCTTTGTTGCTTCACCTTATGCACTTAAAAAAAGCAGTTCAACACAGCCCTCGGTGGATTTCAATTATTTTTAGGATATTGCTTGTATCTGCTCGTGTTGTGTTGAGCTACAGACCCAGTGGCAAGTTTCACTGCTGCCAACAGCTTTTTTGCAGCTAATGAAAAATAGCCTGTTTTGTATCTGCAGAAAATAGCATCGCCTGGGTCTTATCATGCCAACTTATTTAATGGCTCTCCAAGCATTAAATAGTTCTTACCTGTCTATAGGGCTGTGTAAATCCCTTTCTGGCTGCTAGCCTGTTGCATTGCTGAACACCCCAACTTCCAAAGCAGAATCAGGGAGTACAGTTGAAGCTGTCCCTCACCTCCGCGCAGGGAGCCAGAGCAGCTCCTTGTATTGCCAGAGCAGAAGGGACATGAGCCTTCTCCCAGTTCTGCAGCTCTTCTCCCCTAACACAGGTCACTTGTTTCCTGGAAGGACGCAGGGTAGCAAAAATCTGGTTTAGGAATAAAAATCCTCTAGTCCCGTTTGAGGATACAGCAGCATCCCAGCGGGATCCCAGGAGGAGAGGCAGGTGTTGAGCTGGGAAACAGCGAAGGACAGAAAACACCAAATCCCCAAATTTCCGAGCATCCATCCCTCTCTTGTTTCCAGACTGAATGGCAGAGGAGGGAAAGCTGCTGACCCCATTTGCATCACAGCCTCCCCAGGAAAAGGGCTGTGCTGGGACTCAGCACCCTGCACTGGGACCCAGCACCCGCAGAACCCAGCCTGCAGCTGCCGCTCCCTCTGCCATGGGCAGTGCCACAGCAGCATGGTCAGAAAAAAGGCACCTGTCAGAGGGAAACTGCTAAGTCAGGGCCTAGTTTTAAGAATTTGATCATTAATAGGGTGCTTAGGTTTTTTAGGTTTTCTTTTCTAATGCAGGGAGAAGAGTGAAGGATCTCTTGTTTTAATTGCACTGTTATTCTCGTTCTTATTTTGTTTTTCCATAAGGGAAGAAACAAATCCCTCTGTTCTGTCCCAGCTTAGCTTTAAGTACAGCAAATAAGGCAGATGGACAACAGCTAGAAACTTCTTCTCAAATTCTACAGCAGGAACTGAACTTCTTTTCTTCCTTTTTTTTCTTTTTTTGTTTTCTTTTTTTGGTTTTTTTGTGTTTTTTTTTTTAAGAAAAAAAAAACAACCTACTTAAGGAACCCCTTGGGAGAAATGTGTAACTTGAACCCTCTATTTTTGCATTTACAATCTGAAAACCCTTTTCTTTGCCCAGGTGAGCTGGGTCAGGTTTGCTTGGGTCTGGGGTTTTTAGGCTGTCTTTCCATCCAAGCCTACGAAGGTGATTGGGGGGGGAGCTTATGACAGTGATGGAGGAAGGCTTATGAAGGTGATGGGGGAAGGCTTTTAAGGCTGTGCAGTGTCCTGAGATCTCACTGGATGGGAAGCCCAGCTTGCAGCCGTGAGGCAGGGTCTCCAGACACAGAAGCAGACCTGAAGCCACTTGATAGCAGAGATCACGGCAAACCAGAAGTCAGCTCCCCCGAGGACATGTTGGAGTGACCTGGTGTATGCAGAGCCACTCACTTGCTGTGGGACTGGAGCAAAGGCCATTGGAGAGCTTCTGCCTCCCTGCATGGCAGGAGCTGAGCTGCAGGTCCCCGTGCAGCAGCGGGCAGAGCTAAGGGGGACAGGTGGGCACAGCAGCATCCCTGTGGCACAGCCCGGGGAGCGCCTTCATCCTGCAAAAGGGAAGATTTGCAGCCTGAATAAATGCAAAGCCCCCTATTCTGCCTGGCACAGTAGGTTTCCCTGAGACTCAGCCCATGCCTTCAAGAAGGACCCTTTCCAATCCGCGAGCCGTCAGATCCCGGAGCAGAAGGGAGGACTGTTTGTTTAGACCTATGTGGGTTAGGCAGCTGAGACTTTATTCTTGCACTTTGATAGGTTCCTAAATGAAAATCCAATAATATTTTAAGCAGAACGAGTTTCCCATGAAAGTCATTTCTAAATCGCCCGGCTCATCCTACCTGTCGGCTGGATTCTCCATCCCCACTGGCCTAAGCCCGGTGTAACGTCCCTGCTCCCAGTGGCGTTACTCCCAGGAGCCGAGTCTGGCCCCGCCGCAGAGAGCCCCCGCTGCCACCCGCCTTTAATGAACATGTAAATAGACTGGAGGCTTCGGAGCAGAGTCACCCTGCAGTCAGGAAGTTCTCCAAAGCAGCTCGGGAGAAATAATACTTTATTCCTGGCGGTGCAAATAACTGATAGGGACTGGCTAAGAAGGGTTCATGCAAATACTCCCCTGAATTAAGCTCCGTCTGAAGTTAGAAAGGAAAGATGATAAACACACCCGGCTTTAAAACTGCAAAATATGCTTTGCTGGCATGAAAACGGAGGAGTAACAAAACTATCTGACATCATATTAAACGGCAAAGCATTTCTTATTCTCAGGGCTGCAGTTACCTAAAACCAGAGTCCCATTAAAGAGTCCTAACTATTATTTACATTTTTAAATCTTAAAGCCATTAACGAAAGCCACTTAATTCAATTACTTTCCCTGGGCGCCAATGTTATTACATTATTGTCACGAAGCTGAGTTTGGCTTTGGGTTTCTCTTCTTTTTTTTTTTTTTTTTTCTTTCTTTAAATTCATTCCTCTTTTCTCCGCACCGACTGCCTCCCCTGCATCTCCCCGTCTCCTTCTCCCCCGATGTCATTGTGTAGAACTAATGGGGTAAACTGAAATGGTATCTGTCCTCATTGACAGGTTTATGAGAATTTAATAAAGCGTGGCGCGGATAAAATGAGATATTACAAGGCCACACAAAGCTGATTGACTTCTCCACGTCAGCATTTTTATTTGGTTATTTATTTATTTCTTTTCAACTCCGGGCTGATCTCACCAGTCCTTCCACAGTGCCGGCCCAGGAGAGAGGAGAAGGGGAGGAAAAACACAGGCAGCAGGGGGGACTGATTGATCCATCGACTTGTTTGCTGTGAGCACGCGCCACGATGCTTTGCAGCTTTCCGATCACTCCGGGAAGATGACATACAGGACTCAGCGAGGGCCCCCAAACCGCTGCCTGCACATGTTCACACCCCTTGTACCTCCACGGTGCTGGGGTGAGCTCGCCCTCAGCCAGGGGTCCCCACCTCTTCTCCATTCAGGGCTCCAAACCAGGGACCGGCTGCAGTTGTGCAAGACACCAAACAGACACTTGGCATGGATGGGGTGGGAGGCATATCAGCATCGCACGAGTTGCATGTCCCCACAAGGGTGACATCCCAGGTGATGCTAAAATGGCCCCCATAGCCCAGCCCAGACCCAGAGGACAGGGAAGTTTACGCTGACCAGTGCAGGGCAACCACAACCTGCAACAGGACCCAGGAGGTCCTCAAGAAGAAGGATGCCACCAACCAGCTCCACCAAGGCATGGGCCTTGTGCCTCAGTTTCCCCTCCTGCCCAATGCCCATCCTGCTCCTGTAAATGTAAATTGCACAGATCAAACCTTCCCTCTGGGAAAATCGATGTGTATATCTAAGTGTGTTTCTCCCATCCCACGGCAAACAGGGAGAGCTGGAAATCTGGGCTGTGCAGTAACTGGTGGGCTGTCTCCCTCTCCTGGCCTGTTCAGAAAGCAGGGCTCTAAGGAAAAAAAAAAAAAGAAAAAAAGAAAAAAAAAAAAAAAAAGAAAATTCAGAGTTTGTATGCTTTCTTCCAGGTAAGGAAAACCACAGTACCAGTGGCCAAGGAGGTCTGTATTCAGCCCAGTCACACTCAGAGTTAAACCCTGCTACAGCTCAGGACCCCTCTTAAATCTTGACCCCGAACTACGGAAGAACATTGCTTTGGGGGAAGACTGTCAGGATTAAACCTGGGGCTGTTCTTCTTAGACTCCAAACTTGGCCTGTGGGGCTTCAAACACAAATATTACTAATTTTTTCTCCCTTTCTGCAATATGCAATCAGAGAAGGTAGAGATACTCATTCAAAGGTGCAGGCAGCCTGCCAGATTTGAGGCACAGTCCTGGACACTGCACTGAATCCTGGCAGCAGCAGAGCTGCAGGTCTCAGAGCACTGACAGTTTGCAGGATGAAGCCCTGCTGGGATATCCTCCTTAGCAAAATCAGACAGGCCCAGATGGTCCAGCAGCAAATCTCCCATCACTTCAAGAAGAGCACCTAAAGTCGCCTGAAATCAAAGCATTGCTCCCCACAAAAGCTCAGGCTGTCCCATCACCCAAAGAGCCAGAAAAGAGCCTTCTGCTTCATTCATCCTTCCTGGCAAGTTCAGGGTACATAGTGCAGGGATTTAGGGTTTTGTGCCTTGCACTCAAGCCTCTGAGCATGAGATTTCTGCCAGGACAGCAGCTCGATCCTGCTCTCTGGTGGCTCACACCCGAAAAGCCAAATGCATCCAGCAGCAATGTCTTCTCGGAGCAGTGAGAGATGCACACTGTGCCTGGCCCAGTGTTCCCCCTTGGCCTGGGAAGGGCCAGAGCTCCTCTTCACTAATTTAACTCAAGTTACAGCTCAGCAGGTAGCCGTGCACAAGGAGATGGAGATCGTGGAAGGTTTTAAGACTTCCTGCTCGAGCAGAGCATGGGTCCATCGCTGGAGAGGGACCATGGGCTCCATAAAGGGGCTGCAACCCACCACCCTTTTTGAAAAGCCCCTCCAAATTCTTTGCATCATAGGAAGCATTCTGCTGCTCCACACAGATTGCTCACAACCCCTGCAACAGCCTTTCCTGCCATGACCCAGTCTATAAACCCCTTGTCCTCCCCCAGTATCGTGTCTCCCTGCTGAAGGGCCACATGGTGGGGAGCAAGTCAGGGAGCATTTCTTCTAGATTTCCTCACCCCATCCCGGATGAGATATACCGTTCTCCCAGCCCTACTGACGTGACAGCACGATGGGCTTGCTCCAAGGACAGAGCACAGCAGATGTCCCTTGAGGACATCATCTCTGCCGTTGCCACCGCCACCATCAGCCTCCCAGGGCTGGGCAATCACCGCCTGGGACCCAGGATTTTATTGGTTCAACACACCATGAGGCA
>NW_010131443.1:36572-70786 GCF_000699245.1 Pterocles gutturalis | reverse complement strand
CCGCGGGTGCATCCCATCAGGACCCAGATATCTAAATGAAGACAAAACAAAACTGCCACTCTGGTATTTCAACAAAGTTCACCTTTGTAACTTCTTAGAAATGGGAAAGGTTGCAATTAGGTAAACTAAAACCATGTTTAAACTTCAAGGACTTGTAGCAAGGAAGTGCTCTGTCCAGAAACCATAGCAATGGGAGTGAGGAAGCAGAAAGTCCTTAGAAGTAGAAATTGGTAGGTACCTACCTTGAGACTAGCCATTATTCAAGCAGGAACCGCAACAGGATGTAAAGTTAAACAGTAACTTAGTGGTAGATGATAGGGTGAAGGTATAAGCTCTAGTTACCTTAGGTCATTTTAATACTAAAAATCACACTCCTAGGATGAGATTTTACATGTAAACATAGGACTACCTTAGTATAACGATCTAGACAGAAATTAGGACATGGGCAAATGAGCTTTCATACAAGTGAACAATCAGATACTGTAACATGATTTTTCTTTGTTCTCATTCTGTATAAAATAATCTGTATGTTTCTTGAAAGATGTGCTGCCTGGTGTTAGATGCCCAGCACCCTACTCTGCAGACTAGAAATAAAAACCAAATATCTTGACTTAATGTGTTGATCAGCTCATTGCACACCAGGTGAAGAACCCAGATTTGGGACAACAGTCTGCAGTCTGATCACAAGTGAAAAGAAAGTGCATGCTGGAAAAACAAACTCTTAATCTAGTCTTGAATAGCAATTATGATGCATTTAGCATAAAATGGTAGTTACGGGAAAAATAGGTTTTCCATTTGCAACGATGTGGCTCCCTGTGAGACTTAATTAATGGCTCTCATTTATTCTTATTTCTCCCTATTCTGTGAGTGCTGGGTATAAAAGAACACATTTAATTTGGCTTCTGAGCAGCAAACAATTTAATGTCGATACAGAAACATCTCTTTTGATTGTTGAAGGAAAAAAGAGGGAGGGACATGGAGGGGAAATGTAATAGTAGCATTGATATCTTAGACAGTTTGAATGGCTTTAGCAATCAGAGTGAATTTTGAAAACCGAATTTATACTCCTGCACAACAGTTCAGAGAATGGGGAATTATCTCCAGTAGTACATTAGATAAACAGAGCCCGGAAGCTATAACCCACTTAATCTGGATATAACATTTTCTCTTTTGGGGGATATAGGAGATGTTAGAAACACACCTATGCCCTCTTTTATAATTTTCAATTAAGATAATAAGCTTTCCTTTGGATAATGTTGTCTTGAGGAATAAATTTCGGATTAAGTGAAACTACTGTTGGGAAAGACAGGCTATACTACACAATTCACCATGATACTGAAAGAGAGAGAGTGGCCAATCTGCAGAGTTCCTCCTACAAACATAGGAAGCAGGGAGCGAGGTGGGTATTGATGGATGGATTAAGCAAGTCAGCTAGAGGACTGTGTTCCTTAAATTAACGGAAGTTTTGCTATCAGCTTTCCGGTAATTCAAGATCAAGCCTTCAGGCTGTCATTTCTGCCAAGCTTGATTGCAGACCCACTGGCATCAAGAACTGAAATCCAGTGCTATAAGCTTACATTTGCCTCTTGTACATGAAAAAGGGCTGCTCTTTAAAGGCAGGTGAATATTTTTTGAGGAGTGTGTTGTTAGCAGGAGAGGCTGGAACTGAAAGCAGCTGCCTGTTCCTTCAAGTAGCAATTGTTTAGTTCCTGTGTTTGGTTCATAGGGTCTAGAAAAAAGATCAATGGGAAGAAGTTTTGCTCCTGTCTTGTGATACTCAAGCCAGCAAGGGAGAGTAAATGAAAAGAGTAAAAGAGAAATGGCAGCATGATTTAGGGGTAAAGATTGCTCAAGATCCATTGCAAAGGGCATCAGTAGGCAATAGTGAATCCTGAAGATCTGATAGCACCAAAAGCAGTGGCTGCAGACAGAGCAGTACCACTTCAGTTTCCTGATGACTGTACACAATGTGACATTTTGAATCCTGCCCAGTCCTGTCTAACATCATCTGCTCTCATCCCTGTAGAGAAGCCAATATGGAAGCACAGGTATCTCTGCTTTTGATGACGTGACTAATCTATTTGTTAAAAAAGATTTAGAGTGGGGAATAGAGATTTATATTTTGGCTGCTGTAGTTGTATCATTCATCAACTCTTTCTTTGCCTTTGGCAAGGGACATATTCTCCTTTGGCACAGTACTAATTTTAGTTCATTTAGGCTCTCTTAGTTTAATTTTTTTTCATATTTGTTGTAGCTTAAAGACATGGGACCCTGGCAGTTTATGTATGCCATAAGCTGGGCTGTTTATTCCCTCCCCTCCCTGCTTCCTTTTTTAAAATATTTTTGAGAATTTTTTAATAGAGTTTTGAAACCAAATGATATTAGCAGGAGTGGCTGGCTGACTAGCTGAAGGCCATTTGACTTATGTGCAGATCTCTTTGCCCTGTAATGTCATGCAGTTTCTACCACTTACTCTCACCATGTGGTCTCCATGGTCCATCTTTCAGCCTTGGGGAAATGCACAGTAGCAGCACACTTGCTTACCAGGTGTTCCTCTTTCTGGTCTTATGAATAGCTTATAATATTTGACTCCTATATTACCAATATGTGGTTTTCCAGTGTCTTGGGTCTTGTGTGGTCTTTTGTGCTGGTAGGGGTAATGCTGAGTATGAAAGAAATGATTTGGGGTCTTTGTCAGGCACAATTTTTTTGAATGAGTTAGAGGCATGAAACAGGAAAGGACCTTGTGACCTGTTCCCTCTGAGGTGAGAGACAATGACTGCTACTTCTGACTCTGGAGTGGTATTAGCAGCATGCAGAGGAAATATGTAAAAGCTGAGCATTTTGGACATGTTATTTTTGTGAACTATGTAGTTGCACAAATAAAATGCTTAAAGAAAGCAACACTCTGGGTCACCTAGCATACCAGTGTGCCCATTGCTATTTAATGAAAAACACAAGGAAAAAAACTAGAGTGGGAATAAACAGTTCCTTGCACACACCTGTCTGTTGGATCCATGAGGAACCTTGTCTTGGGAAGCATTTTGTATAGAAGATTGCAACATGTGCTTTATTCACTGTGCTTCATGAACTGCATTTGGAGAGGATTATTCAGGACCAGAGCAGTTATTTTTTTATTCCCTGACATAGTTCTCATTTTGTTCTCAATTGGTTGAGATATCTGACCTGGTACAAACTCTCTTTCCAATAGAAAAAACATGGAGCTGATATGATTTGCATTGGCATTGAGATTCATTTGGCTTATTGATAGAAAATGCCTAATACAAAATAAAAGAAACAGATGCTACTTGCTGAATTTCTCTCTCTTTTCCACAGTCTGCTGTGCATTTTAGGCAGGCTGTGAGCTAATGATAAGATGGCTAAGGTGAATTCCCAGATCATCATGTTTTCTGCCAGAGATGAAAGGCCATGTAAATATGCTTTTCTGGCTCCTTTCTCAGATGTAATTTTCCTGCATTCTCTTTTTCTTCTGCACCCTGCTGGTAATATGGAATTGTAATATCCCTATTTACCTATATGACCTTCTTCACAGTGTTATCGGAGTGCGATTATTAATCCTTACATATTTTTCCCAAAATATCAATTTATAGTTAAAATTGTTCAAATTTATATGCAAGTGCAAATTGCAGCAAAAAGTACTTAAGAATATGGTAATAAAATCGGCTTCCAAAATTGTTAAGTAATGCTTCTTCCAGCAGAAAAATATCTATTTTCGAGAGACTAAGTCAGATGTATTGGAATGTGCTATATCTTGTACCCAGCAAGGTCATCCAAACTAACTTTAAAAGTAAAAAAGGGGAAAGTACTGAGACTCCTCTATTTTGACCAGAGTCTTCCAAGACTGCTGAAGCTCCTGTTCTCCAACTGGAAACCTAGAAGCTTAGGACAGAAACAATTTTATGCTGAATGTCTGCAGTCTCATGCTAGAGCTGCTCTGAGGGTTCTAGTGTCATCAGGGAATTTCTGATCATCAGCCCATAATTTCTGATCATCTGTCCAATAAACCCTGGTGGAATCCAGTTCATCCTTAGGAATTTTACCATTTTGGAGAATACAGGTGCCTAGAAAGTAAAGTATAACTTACGATTCCTATTGCCAACAAAGTGGGCTGAACTTAAACAATTTCCTTGTTCAATGGGAATGTTTAATTAGGGTCCATGTATGCGGAAAGAAAGAAACTGTTTGTCCGTATGCTGATTTTAAGGAACAAAACAATACTTTGACATTCAGTTGCAAATGTGAATTTATGCAAAATCTGCAACACGCATCCAAAGGCAAAACTGAGGCCCTTTTAGAAAATTGAATCTAATTAAAGTTCTTCTCTAAACTTTTTTGTTAGGGTCAAGTTGTGGAAAGAACAGTTCAACCATTCTTGATCCATATGCAGTCAATCAAGTTAATGATGTTCCTATTATTTTGGTATGTAGTCAGAATACGTGTGACATATATAGAACTATGGCATTCCCTTATGGTAGGTCCTCAGGCACTGAAAGAGCTGATGACATTTTATAAAATGCAGTTATGTAAAGCATGGCTGGAGGCAAGACTGTGAAGCTAAATCTTTGCTGTTTCCAAGGCTTGCAAAAAATTCTAATGTGTTTATCTAGCCTCAATTGTCATCGAAACTAGCCTAGGTTTATTAGCTACAGTTAACAGGACTCTTCATCTACAACTAAAGGTATTTCTTAATTAATGGAACAGGAACTCAAAACTATTCTTAGTATTTAAACCTGGTTATACTCATTCACAGCTTATTGAGCTAAATAGAATCCCCAGACAACCTCTTATTTTTATCTAAAAGAATAATGTTCTACATCCCATCACTGATTTAATATTTCTTTTAAAGTGAACTGCTGTGGATTCTAAGTTTAGAAAGGAACACTGAACAGAGACAGTTTTTTGCATAGCTTACAAATGAATTGCTCATGAATCACTCCATGACAGATTTAGATGAGTAATGTTTTTTTGTAATAAGCAGTACATACATCTTTGTCAATCTTCAGATTTAGTTGGGAATACACTCAACTCTCTCTAGTGCCACATTTAATACAGTTTTGGGGTCCTGTGTGATTAAAATGAGAATTACAGATGTCGGTGACATTACACTGGTGATAACACTATGAGTTGGAAAAGTGGCGTGTGTAGGCAAGGAAGGAAAGTACCTCCTTGCAGTGATGCCTAAAGGTGTACTTAGTTTCTGCAGTTTGAATCATTCTTGTTCAAATTTGGAAAAGTAATTACAACAGTTGAGCTTGTTCAGTAAAGGACAGAAGTAGGTTTTCTTTTCATTGGTCTTGTTGATAACTTTTAAAAAAATTTTTCTGTTCCTAATACTTCTGTTGGTAACTTCTTAGCTGCGGTCAAGCAATTCCTATGAATGTAGTCAGGTGGAAAGTTCATTTACTTGCTCAAGAATTAGGACTTGCAAAGTGCTGTTTGAGGATAGATTATCCAAAGCTGAACAAATACCTTGTTTTAGACGACCACTCTCTTTTCCATCCCACTCCATAATTTATATGAAAAAGACTCTAATTTAATCTAGTCTCATGAAGTCATGCTTTTCTCAAATTAAATTTTGCAGTTCTGCACTCATTATCCCCCTTTGAGGTTTGTTTCCACAGGACTGCATATGTTGTGGCTCAGTCTGTGACTGTTGAAGACCTTCATTTTCTGTTTAAGCCTACTGACCCGTGGCCTGACAGGAAAGGATAGCTCCTCCAGAGAGCCCTAGAAGTGGGCAGCTAGGAGGTAAATGCTTCTCTGTCAGTGTTTGGGGAGGGGGGAGAGGAGTTTGGTTGAAACAATCCAATGGGAAGAGTAGTCACCGTACAAATTCATATTCTGACACTTGTGGCTAGCAAGATGGTCAGTTCCCAAATGGCAGAGTGGTAAACCAAAATTCTGTACCTATCTGCAGCTAAGTAACTCTTGAAAAGTCTAAAGGAGGCAATAGAGCAAAGCATTGTGCAAACCACAACGGTACCCTTCCCGTAAAGCCCAGGCAGTTATTGATAGGCTTACTTGTGCTTTAAAATGTGGTTTATATTTTACTATTAGACGTGTGTCAAAAAAGCTCTGAAAACTATGTATTCATTGAAAATTTATTCACTGAAAGTGCCTGAACTTAGTTCCCAATTCTGCCAATGCATGTAGCCAGAAACATTCTAATTTGAGGTATCATGTTGCTCACCAGTGGCAGTTGCCAGAGGAGGAAGCTGTGTTTCTTTACAGCTAGAGCTAAATATTCAGGGTCTCTGGGTGTGGCTGTTGGTCACATCCATCCTCTTTGGGTGGGACAAGCACTGGAGGATTGAAGTGTATGTCATGCATGTTTTACTGATAGTTCTAGCTTGCAGACACACATGCCTCCCGAGACATTAGTGTGCTCATATGGTGGGCGTGTTTCTTGACCTTATGGGAATTAAAAAAATAAAACGTGAAAGAGTGCTGACCGAGTTAGCTCTAGGAAGAAGACTCCTGTAAATGCTATTGATGTTTGATGGTTTGAATTGTCTTACCTCCCTTAAATGGCTGGCCTGCGGTTTTTTGTTTGTTTATTTTTCAGGGAAAGATTCTCAATAGCAGGCTTCAGGAAACATGGGATTAGGTTTTATTCCCTTGCTTTGACATACGATAAAGTCAATTTGTATTGACCGTACAGTTTGCAGTGTCTGTGTACCTCAAGGTGTGCAAATAGTGTTTGAAAGCTACAGTAAATTCATGCTTTGAAATTATTATAACAGTTAATGGGTGAATAAGACAGAGCAGAGAAAAAAATTGAGCCAAAGAAATGGATTATGACAGGAAGTCTTTGTGTAAATTACTGTACATAACCCCACAGTATTTCCTGCAAATTGTGCTCTGCAAATGGATGTTCTAATTAATGAAGTATTGTAGCAGATTAAGATTTGAGTAATTTTTCTTATTAGCAATCCCCAACTCCACCTATGATGCTTTTATTACCTTGCCTGGTTTTGGAGGTTTGTTTATGGAAGCTGTGGTTATAGACTAGTAGAGTTGTTGGCCTGTTTAGGTTTGGTGTTTGTTTTGGTTTTTTTTTTTTAATGCTTCTGTCCAGAGTTATGTGTGATTATTGGTTAGGCTTGTTGTGAAGTCACAACTTTTATTTTCTAGGTCATTCTAGTACTTGGAGATTTCTAGATTTGAATAACATTTGCACATACACAAATAAGTATGACAGAAGCATTCTGGAAAACCAAACTGGGAAATGGTAGCCTGTGAAGTGTTACATAAGCACAAGCATGTTTCATGTGGGTACAGCAACCTTTTATTGATCTGGATGAAGAAGCTAGAGATACTGACTAATGACACAGTGTATGGGAAGCTTTTTTCATGTGTTTGTCTCCTTGCGGTCATGAACTGATTCATGCAGCAGAAGAATATAATTTTCTAAGTCGGGGGAGTTGTATTTGGTTACATGAATGGATGTGAATGTAATCTTCAGTTAAGTTTAGCTTTTAGGTCAAGCCCACTATAGATTTAATAAACATGAGAGCCAATGAGGGTTCCGAAGTTACACACTCCACCTAAGTACTCCCTACTTTTCCTGGAGCAGTCAAGGACCTTAGTCCCAGGAATTCTTCATCCTAAAAATACAAACAAAGAAAGTGAAGTCTTGATCACCTGAGTCCATGCCCTTAAATGTAATTCTGAGACTCATGAAATGGAGCACTCTGCTGCAGTGTGTGTTCAGTGCTGGATATCTTAAACATGACACAAAACAGTGCGGTATGATAGCGGTACTGCAGCTGAGCGTAGATTGATTCTAACAGGATTTAGTGATTTATTACATCAGGTGTAACAGCATGGTACAAGGTAGCATGCTATGATTAGATTTAAGCAACATAACTCAATGTGATGGCTGAAATGTCCAGAGGGGAAGGCATCCATTTTTCTGGTCAGCCAATATTAATTCCTCTACCTCATGTTCAGCATAATTTCTTCAAAGAATCAGAATAGCAAGGGAAAGTTTACAAGGAGAGATATATGTAGTTTTTCTGAACAAGCAACATCATGAACAGAATGATTTGTAATAGATGGATAATGATCTAAGTTTATATCTAGCTCTTCTAGCTGTTACTAGCAGTTAGATGGAATAATTCAAGACCAAGTTCAGAGCTGCTTCTTTTACAACCCATCTGTTGAAATGAGAAATTTGTCAAATTTCAGAAGACTGTTGCTCTGTAATTTTACCATACCCCAAAGTGGTGCTGCATAAATAGACCAAAGTGAAAACTGATGAACTTTGACCTTGGGGAAAAAATATTTTGCCCATTTTATCTTCAGAACATTTTTTTTTTATTCTCAGTTATTTCATGTTGCCTCTGATGTATTTATTTTTGTCTCTGGAAAGGAAGACTCATTAATTTACTAATTTTTTTCTCACCAAATCTTTTTGTTCCAAATCCTTTGCATGACATTTCACCAGCCTATACCTCCAAACCTAAAAGGTTAGAGTCCTGATTCAACTTGGAAACAATAAAGGAATTCCTCACTTAAAAGATTATGCACACTAAGCCTAATAAACAGCACAGCATTGTGTTTAATTTGTTCAGTTTTATTAAGTTTTTGACAAGCCAGAGGTTCTGGTGTCAGGACAAATGCCAGCAGACGTGCAAGACAAGTAGTGTGGTAGACAAGTGTGTGATAGGTATTGGGCTAGGCTGCTCTTTGCACCCATACCTGTCTGTGCAAGACAGCATCAGCATGGGTTTTGCAGCATCAGGTTGAAGTGGAAGCATGGTGGAGCACCTTGTGGAGCTCTTTTCTGCAATACTGCTGCTGGAAGCATTAAGATTATGGATGCATCTCCAGCTCTATCTTAATAGCATCTCTGCATTTCTACATGGCATCCTTCTATAGCCCTTTGCACATCAAAGCTGCTGATGGCTAAGCATTTAAGGAACTTCATGTTGAAATATCTTTGTTTCCAACCTACCATAGTAATACTTTGGATTTTGGATTATGGATTACTATGGATCAAGGGCTATGATAGGCTTTGGCTTTCAAGGGCAGGGGTAGAAGTTTCTTCCCTGCAGAGATGCATGCATATCTTGTGTCCTTAAAATTCAGTCTGGGCTTAAAGAATGATCCAGGTTCAGCTAATGACCATTTACTCGTACTAATGAGCTTTGTGCCAGCTTCCTGGCTGTTAACTTCCTTCCATGTAGGAGTTCTGGGGAAGCACCTCTTAAGCCTTGCCATAATCTTGAGGCACCAGAGAGTTTCCACCACAAGGAAATGTGTAAAGGCTACTGCAAAATTTCTCTTTTTAATGGGCATGTGTGGGAAGAATTTGCACAACGTGGCAAAGATGAAGCTTATTAGCTGAAGACCCAAAATAGTGTCTTTAATGATTCTTATTTTCTTAATCGTCTGGCTTGAGCAACTTCTTAATTATATTTTTTCCCCCTGGCCAAATAAGGGCTAAGAGGAGTTAGAGCCCTTTAAGAAATACTAGTATCAAAGAAAGTTGTTTGTTTTGTGGCTGAATAAAATATTGCCTTATCCTGAAACTTGTGGACCTATCAATACCCTAGAAAGTATTTTAGCTATTACCAGCTTAAGCTCTTCTAGGATTTCTGCAGGAAGGCATGTCAGTTGCAAAGAGGACAAGATGGCTAGGGAAGTTGGTGTGATGTAGCTGCACTTTTTAAAGGGTTATTCCAGTGGGTTTCATGAGATCCATCTCAGTTTTGATCTTTGCCATTGTGGTTGTTCTGCTGTCCTGTGAGTGTGTGCAAAGAAGACTTGAATGAGGAAGAATATGACTGGGATAGCAGTCATATTTTGGTCTCCCTTTTAAGACCACCATAATTTAATATGCAAATAAGATATAATTAATGATTGGTGGTCATTCTTTCAGAGCAGGATTTTCTCAGCTAGCCACTGCAGCTTACTTGTTCTACTGAGGAAATATTTCTCTATGGAAAGAGAACAACACTGCTTCTGAAAAGAAGTAATGAGATGGTGCATGGCCAGTAATGCATGGAAGTTTATTCATAAGGTGTCCATCATGACCAGTGACACTTGCATGCATTTTCTGGGATCTGTCTTGATAAACTGAGCTGCTGAAAATTCCCTGCATCATTTCAAAAGTAAATGACTCTATGTAGGTCATTTGTCCATGCCACTGAAATTGTATTGCCAGTAATGGATTAGTGTGTCAGGGTGCATCATACATAAATGAGTTTTAGAGTGAGCAGCCTTCATCTAGAGTGTGTGGAGTACCAGAGTATGTAGGGAATATCTGAACGGGTTGTCCTATGGTCATACAAGATCTAGTATTTGGGGACAGAGCTCAGGGAAAGCAGCTCATCAGATCTGTTACTGGGTATCTGCTCCTTTGCATGTAAGAGATGAGAAGCATAGTTCGGTTTATTGTCTGGTGCATTAGTTTGTAATATGAAGGGACTTCCTGCTTTGTACACTAAAAATACCCATAGCCTCAAGGTGTGCAGGTGTTCCAGGTACTGTTTTCATTGTCCCTACTTGCTGGCTGGTAGGATGCTGAAACAGCTGGTGGCTTGTACTATAACCCACGTCTCTTGGGTTATAGCTGTCCTGAGGGTTGAGGTAACCCTTTGGCATTACCAGCAAGCAGCTGGGCTTTCTTCTAGCAAAACTTCATCTTTACGTGTTAATGCAACAGCATAACCATCCTGCACCATGACTGAATTTGTAGAAAATCTTTAGTCTGTTACTCTTATCGCCCTTTCTCTTTTTTTTACCTGCTTCTGACGTATACAGTTTCTATTCCTATTTTCCTGCTCCCTTAAAAAAAGTTATAATTCGTAATATTAAGAAGAAGATATCCAAGAACTGTGTCTCTGACAGCCAGTGAAAAGTAGAAGCAGTGTACGTTAATTGGCTGTTGTTTTTTTGAAAAAACCTCTAATTAGCTTCTAAAGGTTTGGCTCCAAGGGAGATTTGACCTTTGTGTCTTAGGATAACTGCAGCAGTTAAACCTTGTGGCAAAATCTCAGTAGCAGTTTAATTGCTACTATTACCATGATGAGATACAATTTCTAGAGAGAAGAATGGGGCACAGTATTTGCCACAGACAATTTTTCTAATTCGATACCTGAACTGTCTGCTGATAAACTTTGGCATATTCATTAATGACACTGATTTGATGGCAAAACAATTTCGTTTGGTAGATTTAATGGGTATTATCACTAAGCCACTCTTATTTGAGTATTTTCTGTTCATATCATGTGACTGGCTGCCTGGATCAATGGAAAATAATTACTACTTCATTTAATGTTTAAACAAAGAAAAGTTTTGAATAAGGCTGTACATACCTGGGCTTGTGCAAAGCATTTGACGCTGTCCCACATGACATCCTTGTCTCTAAATTGGAGAGACATGGATTTAATGGATGGACCACTTGGTAGATAAGGAATTAGCTGGATGGACACACTCAAAGAGTTGTGGTCAATGGCCCGATGGCCAAGTGGAGACTGGTGACGAGCGGTGATCTGCAAGGGTTGGTACTGGGACCAGTGTTGTTTAACATTTTTGTGGGAGACATGGACAGTGGGATTGAGTGCATCCTCAGCAAGTTTGCTGACAACACCAAGCTGTGTGGTGTGGTTGACACGCTGGAGGGCAGGGATGCCATCCAGAGGGGCCTTGACAGGCTTGAGAGGTGGGCCCATGCAAACCTCACGAAGTTCAACAAGGCCAAGTGCAAGGTCCTGCACCTGGGTTGGGGCAATCCCAAGCACAAATACAGGCAGCCCTGAAGAGCAGCCCTGAAGGACCTGGCAGTGTTGTTTGACAAGAAGCTTAACATGACCCAACAATGTGCGCTTGCAGCCCAGCAAGCCAACCGTGTCCTGGGCTGCATCAAAAGCAGCGTGACCAGCAGGTGAAAGGAGGGGATTCTCCCCCTCTGCTCTGCTCTTGTGAGACCCCCCTGCTGTGCTGCACCCAGCTCTGGGGTCCCCAGCACAGGACAGACACAGAGCTGTTGGAGCAAGTCCAGAGGAAGCCACGGAGATGGTCAGAGGGCTGAAGCACCTCCTGTACAAGGACAGGCTGAGAGAGTTGGGGTTGCTCAGCCTGGAGGAGAGAAGGCTCCAGGGAGACCTTACAGCAGCCTGCCAGTGCTGAAAGGGGGCTACAGGAGAGATGGGGAGGGGCTCCAGATCAGGGGGTGGAGTGATGGGATGAGGGGTAACATTTTAAAGCTGAAAGAGGGTAGATTTAGATTAGATATTAGGCAGAAACTTTTTCCTGTGCGGATGGTGAGTCACTGGCCCAGGTTACCCGGGGAAGTTGTGGATGCCCCATCCCTGGAGGTGTTCAAGGCCAGGCTGGATGAGGCTTTTGAGCTTTTGATAATCTTCTTTTAATTTATGATGCAGTTTCCAGCTAAAATGTAGAAACAATCATCTACTAATTTGGCTTTTTCAACACGCTGGCCGATATTGACTGTGCATGTAGTAGCTTGGAGAACTTTATGGCAAAAGATAATCATTAACTTGTCAATGGGGAATGGCCTAGATGTGTAAACTCAACACACTTTTCAGCTCCTGTTTCAAATGCTCCATTGGAATGACATCTCAAAAACTATCAAAACTGCTCAGGCACGTGTAAATTCTGATGTGTGGATCTTCTATCAGTCTGCATGTACCTTGCTGAAATGAAGCAGTTATATGGAAAAAAGGTATTATGTGCACAGATTCTTTTATTTAGGAATTTCCTATTGATTTGGTAAGACTTTCTGTCATCTGGAAGAAATCAGGACAATTTGACAAATATGAACACAGTATTAAGGAAAAGAAACAACTCTACTAATGTGGGTACGCTTCCAGTCATCTGTCAACACTGAGAAATTGAGCCAGTATTATTACAACAGCACTTTTTTTTTTTTTCCCCCCCACCCAGATACTCTAAAGCAATTACTGTGAAAACTCTTCTTGGTAATGAGTGTTATCCCTATTTCAGAGATAGAGAAAACAAAATTACAGAAAAATCTAACCAAGGGAGGAAAACAAATGTTAGAAATGAGGAAAAAAAATATTGGAGATTTGTGTTCCCTAACCAGAACAGTGCCTGTTGCTTGATCATACGGTCTGGACCCCACTGAATAAAGCTAAATTAAACTTGAATGAATTCTGCGGTAGTGCCAACCTCTGCTCTTACTTCACGTGCTTAAAAATGAAATGATTCTCCTACTGTAAACAGCTTGGGGACATGTGAAAGACCTGTGTCCTCTTTACCAGTGTTAAATTAGGGTTTGATTGGAAGAATTACACAGCATTTCATAGGGATGAATGAACATTTCCAAGTCCCACAGAGTTCGGTAAAATGTGTAATCTTTAAGCGTTGAACTGCTACTGTCTTGATTCCTGCCTTCATCTTCTACCTTAAATACTTTAATAGGAATGTAGAGGTCAGAGTTTTTAATGTGAGCATCTTGGATTCAGGGATGTGGATTCATGTTTGAACGGTTCCTTATCACCAGCATGATGTTAATTTTCAGGCAAAAACGTATCCAGGTGTTATTTCTGCAAAGCAGAAAGAAACTGACTATTATAATAGACTGTGAATAAGCATAGAGAATGTGATAAATTAATTCAATACATGAGATAACACCATCTTGGCTTCTCCATCTCTTGAAAGTGTTGAAAGTTCTGCTTCAGCTGTGCTACCTGCAGCTGTTAGGTAGTACATGTTTTGGGATTTTGTCCTTTTGTTTAAGCATATCTCAGTTCTCCACATACAAAGAAGTCTGGCATTCATCTTGAACACTGAATTGGAGGTGTACCAAATGTGGGCTAGTTGCTCATTATTTTTACTTCAGCGAAGTTTCTTAGTAAACCTGTGCTGTACTTCACCAACCAGATTAAATAAGCCATTATGGTAGGTGCTGACCAAACACAGAACAAAAAGACAGGCTGTGCCCCCAGGAGGCTGTAACCTCTAGAGAAATACAGAGAAAGTAGGTAGGTAAGGAGGCGCAGAGGAGTCAATATTGGTCAGATAGGGAGTGGTCTTGGCATTAGTTGAACTGTTGTTGTCTTTGTTTGCAATTGAGCTGCGTGACGAGCTGCACGTTGTTTTTAATGAACAAATGTTCTGGAAAAGAAAGAGGGATCATTAATGCTATCTGTCCTTTGTTTTTCCTTATCTCTGTAGAAATGTTTTCAAAAATACTTTTAATAAGCAGAAGAACCCATTGGAGCCAATTGCTGCAGATGGTTTTGCTTAACAAGCTACATCTGTCTGCAGGTTACAAGTACTGTTAAGTTACCCTTTATTCAGATAATCTTTTGAGATGGGAGCCCAAATATTATAATACCGAGATATGCTGATATTAATAATAGTTATTAATATAAATAGTAAGAATTGTATTAATGTATACAAAAAGGAAGAACCATTTGTTATTAGCTTACAAGAGGCAATGATATTAGTCAAGGTCCACTGAAGTCAGTGCATTAGGTCAAGTCATGGTGCCTTGCCCCAGGTTGTGCCTGTCTATACAAAGAAAGTGGCTTCAGAGCAAATGTTGGTCCAGCAGTGTGGACAGTTCTGAGAATGGGCAGCAGCCAGTGCATGTCCAGGATGTCCCTTCACCTGCTTCCAGCGAAGTGCTACTTTGCACTGTGCTTGCTGCTCACTGTGTTTAACAGTGCTATGGTCTGTGGAGGTATTTAGTTCCTTTTCTGCCTTGGTTTTAATTTTGTTCTCTGTATCACTCTGAGTTTCACAATGTGATTATGCTATATAGTTGCAATAGAGTTAGTATTTCTGTCAACATAGCACAGTGTTTTTATAGCAGTTTTTAGTGACCAAGACAAAAAATCAGAAGGTATAAAGGAAAAAAATCTTTTTTTTACCTCAATACATTTCTTTTTAGGATTTAGTAAAACTCTTAAGTAGGACTTTGGAATTCAAATGTATATTACAGGGTTTTGTTCTTAGGTCAACATAATTATTTTTAATATTGCTTGCCTGCTCAAGATTGTGTTTCATGCATAGTCAAATACAGGGTGAAGGTTCAGTGATAGCCACTGAAGGCTGAACATTATAGAAAATATTTTCATATTTAACAGGGAGGGAAATTCACCATTGAAATGATTCATTTAAGGATAGGAGTGGATTTTATCACATACTGCATGTAAATTAGGACTGTAAGATGTTGAAAAGGAAGGTTGAAAGGCTGATGTAGAAATTACAGGTTGAATTTTTACAGCCCGTTCCTTGTAAGAGATCGGAGTAGATCCTGATATTAGTCACTCCTGGCTTTAAAATTGGCAAATTTAAGTGTGCAACAGAGTGGTAAACTTTTGAAAATTTAGTCTCAAAGTTGGATGCTTTTAGAGAGTTTTTGACAATCTATATGCCCTCTAGCATTACTCGCTTGGGCAGATCTATTTTTAAAAGTATCTTTAGTCTGTTGATGTATTTTAAAAGCAGAGAGACATAGAAAGGGTCAAGAGAAATAGAATAAGTAATCCCTTAACTAAGTTAGGAGTATTTATATAATGAAGGTGAAACAGAAAAGCATTTCCAGGCAAGCTGAGCTGATAGGCAGAGTCCTAAGGGTTATTAAATACTAGGTACTGGTCTACTGGAAACATCTGGTACTGAGGCAGTTACTGTCACCATAAAAACAAGCTAAACAATCACACTTTTGTGAAGATAGCCTTAAGGTACAATATTTCTGGTGTTGCAGCAATTTTTCGCTGTAGGAGGAAAAAAAAAAAAGGATAACTCTGAAGATTTGAGTAATCTGTGTTTTTATTCCACTCACAGATTAAGGAGCATTATCAGATGTAAAAACCAGTTATCTTTCAGTGAATTAGTAGAATCCTACATTAAAATAATGAATAGTAAATGCTAGGATCTGCTTGGTTATGGACACATGCATTAAGTAATATTATCACAGCTGTTGGTTGATATTACTGTGTGCAATAACAGCCTGTTAAGACAAAAGACTGAGCAAAACATTTCCTTGAGTCATCCTCCCCTGCAGAAATGTTCAGAAGTCTCCTGAACAGAGTTGTCTGTAGGTGTTCCAGTAGAAATGGTGTATGTCTGTTTGCCTTCCCTGCTGCTTTCTGGAAAGACCTAAAGTTTAATTTGAACTTCAAAGGCTTGTTTAATGGTGTTTCAGAAACTTAAGCAGCTGGGTAGCAGGTGCTCTTTCCATGATCCCTGTTTTTACCTGTTTTCCAAGAATTGTAGCTCTGCCGGTATACAGTTGGGCTTCTCCTGCTAACCTCTGCATTTGTTTGCTCCCAGCTTCTCTAAAGTCAGAGATTCAGTGAGTCAGGAGCCATTCAAAGGACCATTAAAAAGTCTACAGAGTCTCTGGAAGTGTTGAATCTCTTGTTGGTATTGGACATGTCCAGTTATCTTCCAGTGAATGACCACTCACCCTTCACAGGAAATGGGGGAGTCCAGAATATTCCCGTATGGCAGTAGCAAGAACATAAGAAGCAGGAGGAATTGAATGGCAAGTCCTCTGTTTTAGCTCTCTGTTTTTATGGTTGTATTTTTTTTTTTTTTGTGGTGGTGGTTTTATTTGTTCGGGATCTTCATACTTTTAATGTGTATTTTACACTTGCACACTCTTTACTTACATAATTCTGTTATAAGGAACACAACCCAGATGAAGGGCTATTAATAACATTTATCTTCTGTTTAATAGTAATAGTGATTAAAAAGAAGTCTTGAAAGGGAAAACATATATATTTTTTGTTTGTCTGGATAGTTTATGAACCTTACGCCTGCAAAATCCTGTTAGACAATCCTGGATCTGAAAGTAGAAAGGTGCAAACCATAGAACTGCAATGTCACATAATTGGTTCTAATCAAGTGTTCTCATCCTGAACATTGCAATGTCAGTCAAGTGAAAAATAAAAATAACTTTTCCCCAGAGCAGTGAACAACTGCCATGAAGATGGATGGATAGATACCAATTTGAACGCATGACTGACATGGAGATCTTCAGGGGGAAGTGTCATGGGTCAGAGGATTGGCAATGCCAGTGGCAGCCTCAATTTAGAAATGAGGAAGGCCTATATTCTGCTTTTAAAAGGAAAAAATCTGTACGGGGAGCAAGTGGCTGAATCGTGGAAACCACCTCCATGGCTGCAGGCTGAACAGTGGGCTAAAATCTGCATTTGGCTATGTGATAGCTACTTTATAAAGGGTCCTGTTGAGACAATAGCTACTAGAGGGGTTGAGTTGGTGTGTTAGGCTGAGCTGGTTGACTCATTAGCAATTAGAGATTTCTATTGATGAGGAGACTGGAAAAAGAAATACTCTGCTGATTTGAACTAGCAACCTGCATGTGAGATGGTGCCTTGATCTTGCTGTTCTGTCGGCAGAGTGCCAACAGTGGGTATTAATTTGCCAAAGTAATTGGTGAGACAGATCAGTGTAGCAGAGGCAGAGAAATTATTGCATCTCAGGATCCCCAGAATGCACTCTTAATGGTTTGTTGCTGTCCAGAAACATGTAAGATCAAATAATGCAGGGAATCATGTGGAACAAGAAAATGCTCAAGTGGGCAGGGAGCCAGACTCTTCATAGACAAGAAGGGATTAAAGTTTTATGCTAGTCAGCACATGATACCAGGCAACGCTACCAGATTTATTGTTTTTTTTTTTTTTTTTTCTGCAGCCCAAAACTCCCCGTTCCTTTTTGTAATGGTGACATGCAAAATCACAAAACAGTGCTAAGAACAGTTGATGACTTTACTTTTTCTGCCTGGTGAGTATTTATTAGTTTGTGTAAGAGAAACATGTTTGGCATAAACCAGAGATGTGTAAGAAGACCTTAAACTGGACTTCATAATAAGCAAAGGGAAGGAGCTCATAGCTCGCTTGTACTTGTGTAAGTGCAATGGTTATACATTGTATACAAAAATGTACATCATCTGACACAATATGCAAAATGTGTAATTAAGGAGACATTTGTGATGTCAGATACTATCTGGATATTGAAGCATGCTATGTTTTAAAATTGATACTAAAAATTACAATGTTTTTTTCAATCCTAGTAAGCAAATATTTACACAGTGGAAATAACATATTTTTAGGAGAATGTTTTCTGATTTGTCCTAATTCATACTTTATTTTGTAAGACTAGGAGAACAGATAAGTCCTATTGAAAGATATGTCTGTGCCTGAAAGGAACAAGAATAAATCATGTTCATGTAGTTCTAGCTTGACTATTCAGTATCTGACTCACTGGGAAGATTTGCATCAACTTTGATGGGTTTGGACCATAGAGTATATCACTTGAATGGATCTGAGACACCTTTTCATTGCAATTTGATGTCAGTAATTATTAAATGTATTGCCAAAAAATGGACTTTTGAGTATCTCTGTAATGAAAATGGGGAAAATATTAGTGTGTTGTAATAATTAATACTTGGCAGCATTTATCTGAAGACAAGAGTGAAATAGTTTATCTGTCGAAGCAGTTTTGAGCTACTCTTTTCTAGTGTCATCGCTTATCCTTTACTGACAGATTCCTGTGGCTTTGGTACAGTAAATGTGCATGCGTAGAATTGCATCCAGAGCTCTTTGACAAGGACCACGGGCTGCTAGTCCATGTGGTCAAGTGCTTAGTACTTAGAGAAAGCCTTGCCACAACAATCTGGGGATTGTCAGTTGTGAGATTTTTTTGTTTCAAGAGCTTGAACGAGAAGCAGATAAGACAATTGTCACAGGTGAACGTTAGAACTTAAGTTATTTGGAGAAGTTATCTTTAAATAGGCTCTGAAAGACTCTTTAAAATTTAGCTTGGCTTCAGATCTGGAATATTTTGATGTTTCATATCCTAAAAACTTAGGATTTTTTTTTCTTTTGGCAGTTATAGGCACTCTACTGTCCTCTTGGATGTAGTTGTGTGTACTTAGTATAAGAACTAGATTTCAGGAACTAAAAGATTACTTCTAGAGTTACTCCATATTCACCTCGGAGTAACTAAGAATTTTGTTTGTGAACCTCAAGAAAAAGGGCTGAGGGTCCAATTAGAAGTTTTGTATTCTATTCAGAAGCATATTCACAACTAATCTATATCTAGTAATTGTCATCACAACATTTTAGCTAATCACAGTTTTAAGAAATTTATCTGCACAATGACCCTGTAATTAGGGAAGTTATTTTCACATAAACCTAAACTTAAATTGAGTCTCAGAGCAGCCAGGGCACTGTTCTTTGTAGGCACCACAGTTTCCAATTCCTACTGAATTCAGAAGGCTTTTAGTCAAGATCACACACTAAGTCTGTACAGGGGTAGATAAATTCTGGTTCCACTTCCTGAAGTGTCCATATCCATGTGCATCTAGTTGATAGTATATTTCTGAATACTATTTCAATTGCATATACAAATTAAAGTGAAATGGCTTCAGCTACCCCTACTTTCAGATTCTGAACTTCTTGAACTGAATCATTGGAAAAAACCCATGTAAACATGTATATTCATCTAGGTCTTAGAAATTGCTTGTAAAATTAAGATAATTTAATAATCTTATCATCTTGTACCTTCAATGATAACTGAGGTTGTGGCAATTCTTAATCATCATCTCAGAAGTCTATTTGAATTTGTATTTCTTCTGAGTCCTCTCAGCTCATGGCACCTTTCTATGGAGCCAGCTCACCTAAAAGCCTTATTTTCAAGGTGACCAATGTAAACTTTGCAGAACAGCATTTTGCTCAGCTGATTTTTGTTGTTTTGTTGTATTTTTTCCTCCCTACTTTTCTCCACACTGTTTCTCTTGTGATTTTTCTACCCAGTACTTATGTTGGCATTTTCAGTACAACCACTTTTTGCTTTATGGGCATTTTTGCTTGACTTTGCATGCACTCTCCTGTGTCTGTAAATTGATACATCATAAATAAATCAGGCTGTGATGCAAGTATGAATAAGATTTAACTTGAATATAGAGTCAATGTCATTGCAGATGATGAAGAAAACAATCAGCCTGTAATCACATTCTGAATAAGGATTCTTAAAGCATTGGTAAATGTTAATAAATAAATCAAAGACAACTTCTATTATATAGCTATGTTATTGATATATACACCCATACTACTAAAATATTAATAACATAAAATGGGAAAATATATTTGCTACTCATCTTTCATCAAGAAGACCCTATAAATAAAAGAAAATACATAAAGAAATGAAGAAAACACGTAAAAATAAAATAGCTTGGAGAAATTTCATCCCACTAGATAATTTATCAGGTACACTGAGCAGAGTTTTGTCCCAAGTTTGAATCGTTCAAAACTTGCCTGTTTACTGGGAGGAAATTTCTCAGTGTGAGCTTGCTATACTCCTACATCTATAGGAGGGTCAGAGCAGAGTGGAGAGGCTTAAAAAGCATTGTACTATGCTCTATGTGTTACCGAACTGCCGCCACGCAGGAGCTGTGGGAAAGAACCCAAAGGCAGTCCTGGAGTCAATGTCATTCCTATGCTGTCCCCAGGAGCTGTGTGTACCTGGAGGGGCACTATGTGACCCAGGGGCCAGCTCCAGAGTGGTGTGAGCCAGGCTCACTCCAGCGCTGCCTTGCTGCCCTCCTGCCCTGGGCTGGGAGGCCAGAGATGGCTTGGGAGGACTTATTCATAAAGACAATGTTTTGTTTTTCTCCCTGCCCTGTGTCTGGATTTAACCGACACTTTTATTGTATGATGAAGAGGAACCTGTTATTCATCGTTCTGACTTGAATGACATGATTTAGCACTGTGGTATTTCACTGTGGGATACCCCTTGAACTTACGGGGTCATGATGTTTTAGAGCTAAGCTCTTGCTGCACACCAAAGCTGCCACGTGTTGTTGAAAACCTCCTGTGGTGGTGGAAAGAATGAAATAGGCTGGAAGGAGGGAGGTTCCTTGGTGTTTTGTAAAGGGCAGATGTGCAAGGAGAATGTTGTAGTGAGCGGGTGGGAAAAGGCGGGTGCTTCTGTGTGAAACATAGTGACTGCACCACAGTTATGACACAAGGAAACGTTGTTGCGGTAGTTTGAAGACCAGGTATTGATTCTTGAATCTTTGAAATAGGTTATGCAATGCAGCCAATGGGCAGCTTGGCATCTTTTTCATGGCAAGGCCTCTAAGAAGGGTGTCTGTGTCTTACCACACCTAAAACAAAGCTGTAGAATGAATTACTCTGGAAGGTGGCATGTGTATTACTGTACCGGGTTGTTTCTAATTGACAGAAACAGGTCATTTGTCAGTTCCATGATTCCTACTAGGAATGTATTGCTGTAAAGCAACCATAGAAATGGCACATCAGTCTTGGAATATGGGTATTTTGGGTTAAATTTAATGTTGTGCCTTGAAACAAAGTACAGGCAAATGAGAAAACAATTTGGTAATGAAGTTAACTGAATTCTATGAAATTCCAGGTCGTGCAGTGCAAACCTAGGAAATCCACTGTTATTGTCACAATGCTCCTAACTAAAGCCAGCTTTGATGAAAGATGGCAGTCTTCAGCCTAAGACCTTACTGCTCTTGAAGAAAGATTGTACTGAAAAACAAATAACTAGGCTTTTCTGCTACTGACACTTTCTTTCCTCCTCTATTCTGCATATTGGATGGTACAGAGGGATAACACAAGTGGAGGCAGACTGGACTGAGTGAGAGACCTATAAACAGATGTGAATCAGTGTCTGTAGCTTAGGAAGCCAGGTGGAGTTAGTGAAGGGAGAGAAATATTTTCCTGATTTTTCAGTTCATAAATTAGTTACTGCTAGAAAGCATAACTATAAAAAAGCATAATTGGTAAAACAGACACTGTACTATAAATTGGAATCAAGAAGAAAGCCTTTTCCTACCCTGGATTTTTACATTCAGAAATGATTGGAGAATCATAGGGTAACGCTGGCTGGAAGGGACCTGAGGAGGTCACATTTAAGTCCATGAATGGTGATCCATGTTTTCTCCCTTCCTCAGCTCTTCCCTCCATCTAGAATGTAAATTTAGTTCCAAGTTTTCTTTGAGACACTGCGCTCATCAACTCTGTCAATTGAGGGGTGGGGAAAAAAAAACCACCTGAAAGCTAAAGAAGGTGCACATAGTATGTGCTACATATTCACATTCCAGGACCTCCTAGCTAAGAGGAGCCTGGCCTCTGGCTTTGTGAAAGGCAGTATTCAAAAAGTCACACTCAAACACTTTCCAGATAGAAGTTCAATCCTGAAATATGAAGTCTGTGAGTCTTCTTCTGAGCAGAAGTCACCAGCCGAACCAAGTACGTATTATCTAAGCAGATTATTTGTGATAAGACATCACAGAACAACACAGCAAGCTCTGGTTTTATGTCTTTCAGAGACAAAATTTTTCATCTGGTTCTCGTGGGTGACAGTCTCTCAATAGGCTGTGGTGGTGCTGTTTGATTTCTAGTAATTTGTTCCTTGCCCAGCAGTCATTGGATGTAGATAGAGACTGAGATTCTAATAGCATCGACCACATTATCTCCATGGTAATGAGACATCTTGTCTCAATTTGGGAGTTCTTGTTTGTTTATCACTGTGAATTTCATCGCTATACAGGGAACAGCAGGTGAATTTGCCTGGATAGCTAAAGAGAAAATGATGTCTGCTTTTTATATAATCCACTACAAATGTTATTTGGAATGTGCCTCAGAATACATTAATATGGCATTTGTAAGCAGTCTTATAATTGGCAATATGTTTCAAATGCCTTTGATGTTTGACTTGGGCAGGAGAGGAAAGGCTATAGCACCCTTTGCAGGAGTCACTTCTGAAATTCAGACTGCAGTCAAACTTTGCATTCCCACAACTATCAGGCAAAATAAATAACAAAAAAAATACATTTTATAACTCCTCTATGAAGGAACAAATGGGGAGAACTGAAAAAGAAATGGAAGAAAAATAAGATGTGATAGCAATTCAGGTAAATATCACTGCACTGAAGGCAGCAAGGTTTGACATCAAGAGAGAAGGATAGAGGGAGTGAGAGAGAGACAGTTGGCTTTGGTGCTTCAGGGAAATCGTCATCCCTGCCAAGCCCTTTTGAATAAAGAGGTACATGCAGGAGCTGACAGGTGACTTTGGATGTAATGAGTCAAGTTGTCTTCAAGATGGAGGCAGTTTATTACAAATGGGAGAGGGTGATAAAGACGTGATGAGTTGGAGGGATGAGCAGCAGAAGGCACCCTGTGATCACCCCAGACACCCTGTGTTGCACACACTGTGGAATACCCCCTGGTAATTCATAACAAAATTAGTGTCTCTGCTAGAAAGATACTCAGTCTTGAGTGAAAAACTTCAAGAAATGGGCTATCTGTATCAGTCAGTAAATAGGTGACAGTTACGTTTCTCTCCTCAGGTCTTTTTCACAGTTCTGGTTTCCAGCCATGGAATTGTTCTATATTGGTCAGAAATATTGATTATCTCTCTTTGTCTTGATACTTGTAGGCTGTGGTCGCATCAGATCCTACTCCTTACCTGTTTGTTGGGACTAATGATGCAAAGCACTTTAACAGGTATGGTAAGAGTGGCACAGCATTATAATATTTCAATTCTTTCAAGAAACAGCAAATAATGAAGTGTAGTTTCAGTAGAATTGACCTAAATTGAAATATTATGTTTAGGAATCAAAATTCTACTGGACAGGAAAACTGGGGGGTGGGTATTTAGTAATAATTTTTTTTTAAAACTCTGTTTTCTATCAGAATCTTGTGTGTCTGAATTAATGTATTAAACCCTAAGAGGTGTACTTCTTAGACAGTCATTATCAGCAGTGGGGTATGGCCAGAAGAACTAAGCTCTGTTTCTGGAAGAATCTGCGATTATAAGAAGGAACACAGACGGTGTTCAAAAAAAGTAATGATCATCTTCGTGAGGGATAATCTTTCAGAAAATATCCATTAAATTCTAAAATTCGTCATTAGCTCTCCAATGACAGTTGATAATAGCATTACTTTAATTGGACAGTTTATGAAGATCTGAAAAAAGGAGATTTAATATACATTATACAATTTCCAGTAGGTTAAAGGCTGCATGGAAACCTTTTCATTATTAGAAATAATCTAGGCAAGTAACACCTCCTCCTCCCCATTTCCAGCACTGCTCAAATGCCTACACAGTCCTATTCTTTTCTAGCCATTATGGACGTATTAGGTAAAGGTACACTTGAGAAATAGGAAGCTATATTTAAGGAATCATGTCTCATTTCCTAGCTCTCTGTAGGTTTTCAAAGATAGCATTGCTTATATTTAGTAGCAGTTTTACCAAGAGAAGAGAAATACTTATTTGAAGAGAGGTTGCCTTTTCAAAATGTTTTTCAAAATAATTTTCAGTCTTCATATAATGTAAAACCATGCTAAAAAGCCATAGCAGTAAGTGCCCTTGCAAAGGAAAAAATGATGTCTAGAAGGGGCCGAAGGCTAAGGCAGTTCAGAGAGTTAATTTGTTATTAAGTTTATTTCTTTATTTAAAGTGGAGATGACCTGATTGAAGTGATTGCACCAATTCCTTTGCTAGTATGAATTTGCATTGTCATACTGAACATTAAGAGGCTATTGCTATCTGTGCACACGCTGTCAGTTTTTCTCAAGGGACACCCTCTAGGGAGGCAGCCCAAATATTATATAAGATGCTTGTGTATCTCCGACAGTGAGAAATGCAGGCAGAAGCAGGAGACGGTCTAATTACTGGCCTCTGAGTTGAATCATGTGTGACACTAGCATGAACTTAACAAGAGGTTCCATCTGGTTCATGCAACTGTGAAACCCTGGCCGATGGTTGCACATGCCTTTGAGTACAGCCCCAAGAAGGTGAAAGAAGGGCGACAGGGATGCTCAGGGATTGGAGGGCTTGGATGTGCAATGGGCTGAGGGCCAGAACATGAAATGGGAAGAAAATCAAGTGAAAATGCTAACGGCTCCATGCAGCTGGTGGAGACACGGGCACAAGCTCATTGCTGCTTGTTTTTTGAGGTTACATAAAAACAGCGCAGTGGTGTATAACTTCAGGCAGATCTGCACTTAAAGATATAGAAATCATTTTTCTAGTCCTTATTTGGGTTTTTATTTCATGTTGCTGAATTTATTTCTCTCCTAACCTCAGCAATCCACCAAAGGCCGTTTCACAAATACTATTTTAAGAAGCTCTTTCAGAGAAGTGCCTATTACAACATTTTGCTTTTCACTTTTAAAAATGAGGAAGTAAAGGCCGTGGGGCACTTAGAGCTCCTTCAGTATCATCAGTAGTGAGTCTGTGGATTGCAACAGATACACACACACCACCATGCACTGTCTGTCATCCTGTCTGGGAAACATTAGAATTTGAAGCCTATATCTAAGATCTGCTTAAGATTTCATTGCCTTATTGTTATGAAATAAAATACTGAAAGCCCCTGATATGTATGTATTTGGTCATAAATTCAGATTTTTTGAGTGAATATAAACTGTAGCTATCCAGAACTGGCTATTAGGTATGTTTGTTCTGTTACTGCAAGCAAGAAGCAAGTTGTTAACAAATACATCATGTGTATTCAGTATTCAGTGATGCAGACTTAATACAGCAGGTTAGTGGCGTTTCATATTCTCTATAACAGCTAAGATATCCGGATGGGGCTGGGACATGTGACACAAGAACTAGGGAGACCCATGTCCCATTAGGGAAGCCAGGGGTATGCCAGTATACAGTGCACTGACCACAGCTGAGTCACAGCCACTGTGTCTGTTATAAGATTATCTGGAAGATCCCAGCTTCTGTTCTAGCTTTGATTAATTTTGATAAAAGAAACACTCGTTAGAATTTTTATTAGTTGTACTGGTTTTGTCAGTCTTAAGAGATAACTGAATATGATGGGGTTTGTGTCCCAGGGGCCTTCTGGTTGGCTGGAACTGAATTTGGTGAACGGTAAGAAATAGGATTTTTCCCATTCCAGTCAGATAGATGTTTCCTGCCGGAAAGTGGGTTGGAGACCTCTAAAGATTCCTTCAAACTTATTTTTTTCTGTCACTTTCAAGTGATAATATTATGTGTATTGATATCATAACTGTTGAAGTTTTTTTATATGAAGCTACTTGAGCATATACTTACAGTAAATCCAGTCCTGTAAATCACTGTTTGATGCCTGCTGCTTGATCTTTCTAATGAAGTAAAAAGATTCTCTGTTAGAGGTCAAGAGAATTATGCAGGCCAAAACAAGGTCAGGAAAGATGTAGCATAAAAAAAGTGTTTTCTAACATAGTTAAAGATTTTATAAAAAGTTTTGTGATGTTTATCTTTTCATGTCAGTTATGTTAGCAGTTTATTTTGACAGAGGCAACTGAATTGATTTTTTTTCATACCGATAGTAAGATAAAGCCTTTAAACAACTCTCCACCTGTTATTTTCACAGGAAAAGAGTCTAGGATTTGACTCAAAGCAAACAGTATTAACTATAAAATAATGCTATATTCCAGTCATGAAAGTCATAAAAGTAGCTTGCAACATCATAACTTGGGGATGTAGTTTGTTCCTGAGGCTGCCAATAGAGTGATCTACCGTATTGTTATTGCTGCAAGGTAGAAATGTTATCAGCTTCACTTAGGATAGTTAACACCTAATGCTACGGATGCACAAATCCCGAATTCTGATCGTGTGAGAAGGTGTTGATACTAGTATTCAGGAATATTCTCTCGAGTGGGTTTTTATTACAAGCTGATTTTCATGTTACAGTCTTTAATCATTTATGTTATGTGGGTTTTTTTACACCATTTGTTTTTGTAAGCTATGAAAGATAATTGTATCCCAAAGAAGGGATCTCTTTTTATCTAGTCCGCTTTACTCTTCAAACAAAATTATAATGTGGATTTTTGATGGGTGGTTTCAGGCAATAGGTTATTTTAAATCCTAAAGAGAGAAAGAGATTTTAATCAGTCAGAATAAATTAGTTGAGAGAGGAAAACCTCAATAAATGACATTTTTTCAAGGGTAATTATCTTTGAGAATATCCAGGATAAGCAAAGAATTATTGACTGAGCAGACTCTTACTGCTTTGAGGTTTGGTTTTGTTTGGGTTTTTTTGGTATAAAAATATTTCCAGCATTAGATGTCTGTGAACATCTTTAAGAACGACATCTATTCCTGTTAACACAGAACGATAACTTAATCTGTCTTTTACTCTGCCCTAAAATTGCCCCTGAAGTAGCGCCAGCTTTCATGAGACTAAATCCCAAGCAATCCCCTTCATGCTCCCAAGCTGGGGGAAGCTGTGCAAGATGATAGCAAGCAACCATCGTTAACAAGTCTACTTCTCGGAGCTCTTACTGCTCAGAAGGGCAAACCTCATGATGTGTTGAACAGCTTCAGCCAAAGGCTTTATACCTGGCAACTCCTTATTGCTCCAAAACCCCTCAATGTAACAGAAAAGCGTCAGAGAATTCCTAGAATAACAGCATGGACAATTGCCTGGGTACCATAGAAACTACCACTGCAAGGAAGAGCCTTCCCTTCTTTGGCTTTGCCACGCAAATACTGAGAATGCAGAGACTTTGTAAAGAAAAAAAATGTGTTATTTTCATGTCATGATTGTCCATTTGTTGCTGTTTTTGTTTTATTCCTGTGTGGCATCAGCTCTGTGCAATTAACTCTAACGTCCAAAACTTGTGTCTCTCATAATGCTATGTGATGAAATTTCATATCAGGACCTTTGTAGTGTGTTCCTTCCTGCTGTTGGTCTTCAGGCAGTCAGATGACTCGACTTTCATGGCTTTTCTAGTCATGTGAGGCAATGCAAACTGTCTTGTTGACAGCCTGTGGTGGCCACGAGCTCTGTACCTTCCTCTTCTCTGCTGAGTTGCAGTGGCTGCGTTGGAGAGCAGGTGTGAGAAAGTCTCAGAGGATGTGATGCCAACCCTTGGTACCTGGCACAGAGAGTGCGTTTAATAATAATGTCTTATTCTGTATGCAGTGGGATTGCTAGCAAAGCCCCTCAACAACCTGGTAGCTGTATCCCTTAGCAAAAATCTGTTAATAGGGGTGCAGGGAAAAATGCCATCCAGACAGATGGGAATGACTCCAGGCTGCTGAAATGCTGTTTGTGTGCAGTAAGTGTGTTTATTAAGGGATGGGTTCATAGGCCAGGCAGAGCTGTCTGCAGTGTGCTCCTGCATGTTAGAGACAATCCAGGGCACATTTCAACATGACAAATAGCTTCCCAAAAATAAATCATGGGGTTTTGCTTCTGGTCTGTAAGCTCATGATTGGCTGGGGAAATCTGTCAGATGAGCCTTTAATTTGCTGGTAGAAGGAACTCACACATAAATAATAGTCGTCCTACACTTTGCATTGCCTGTTGCCTGATTTTTCCAGGAGATTTGATTTAGCCTAGTCAGTGTTGGATGAGGGCTCACCGACGAATGCTTTTGAGCTGCAGTTGGTGGCTTTCTAGCTGTAGTCCTTCATCAGTGGAGCTAATATGTGGTTTCTATATCAGGATAGTGGGGGAAGGTGGACTGATCAACTCATGAAACATCTCAGATCTTGTTCTTTGTAATTTTCACAACGTGCAGATTTTTTTTAACCCCGTATCCTGAGCTAATTTTGAAAGGAAAGTTCTGCCTTTCTAGATTTCCTCCCACATTTCATTTAAATAAGTTATTCTTCACCTTTTGTTCCAGGCTGCTGTGCTCTGTTAAATGTTACTTCAGAAATGACTGCCTTTTACTGATGGGTGAAATAATCTCTGTGCAAAGTCTGGAAATTATTTTCAGTCAGGGAGGTATTTTAAGCTGCTTTGAAGTGAGAAGTGCAGGATAAGGGGGATAGGCAGTGCGTGGGACTATGAAGTAGGTATTATGCATTCTTTATTGGCTTCTGATATTTGGTGCTTTATGGGCTTTTGTGCATATAATCTCATTTCTTATTATTGCCATTTTTTCCAGAAAAGGTGTCACATTATTTTGCTGCAACACCCGGAAGAGGTTGAGTGAAACAAATATGGTCATGGAATCACAAACCTATTTTTTATTAGCTCAGTGGGACAGGCATGGACAGTTGCCTGTGTGATCTTCCTTTGAACACATCTTCTCAGATAAATCTAGCAGGTTAAATTGGAGTAATGGGCATGCTATAATAACAGCCCTCCCAGACACCAAGATGTCTTGCTGTTGCACTGAATGCTGCTTTTTTTGCTTTGGGTCCTTCACTAGACAGGCATGTAGATGTGAAAAGCATATTGCTGTTCATGGTGGTCAGGCAGTTATATGTCTTTGAAAAGGACCCACTGATGCAAACACCTAATTCACCAAATTATGAGTGTATGTGCTTCCATTTCCATATTAAATTAATCATCTGGAGTCTGTACCTTGCTTTAATGAATGATTAACTTTTATTTGCTCAACTGTCTATCTCTCCTGTGGCCATGAAGGGACATAGGTGCCTGTGCCCAGAAGCCTGTTTGCTGCCCCATGGGTCAGAGTAGATGTTCTGACACGTGCATCTCTGTTCAGCCTGGGAATGAGGGCTGCCATCTGTTTTTCTCTGCCACTTAGAAGACCATGTAGTTTTAGGACTTACATTAAGAGTGACAGAAACACTGATTTCCTAGCACTGCTCATTTCTGCTATGTCTGTTTTGTGAAAATCCTGACTTGAACACTGGTCTCAGGGCAAGGAGGAGAGGGAGGGCCACAATCAATGTGGAATCACAGGGGTGTCAGTGAGTTTCACACAGTAATGGCACAGATCTGAATGGTGCTGTGCTCAGTGACTGCTGGCTGAGTTACTGTGGCTGTATCAGTCTGGTCGGGCGTTTCAGAGATGGCAGTCATAACTCAGGATTTTATTCATCTATGCTCATGAAAATTAATTCAGCAGAGCAGTGTGTTTCATTGGAAGCTCTTGTGTTCTTTAATACTGAGTGAAACACAATGGCTTTGGAACAATACAATCCAAGTGTCCCTGTAAAGTCTGCGCTGTATTTGCTCTGATTATGGTGTTTGTCTCCGTATCTCCAGACATATGCTGAAAGAAATGCAGGAAACTGGTCCCCTTGGTAAAGCTGGTGTTCACAAAGTCTTTATTAAAATAAGTACAATCTCAGTATCTCTTTTAGTGGTCCTGTAACCTCTATGCCTTTAATATTCTGTACTGTTTACTGCCAGTTCAGTTATCAGGTACGATAAGTGAGCCTAATGCTTTAATGTTTGTTACTGCCCTACTTTCAAAATCCCCTATAGATGCAAGTTGTATATAATCTAAATGAGAAATGCTGCATGTAGTCATCACCACTGTTATCTGGAGGAAGGGAATGCCATTTCCTTTGTTTAACCTAACAGCCTGTATTCCCTGGGTGCATTTCTCAGTTAAAACCAATAGTGTTTGAGTTTGTAGGCTGGTACTGCTCATTAGCTTTGCAAGCATATAATACTGCTGTGCTCTCCAGTCTTGCTCAAAGTAGTCTTACTACTACTGTCAGTCATAGCCAGAACACATGTGAGGAGAGTTTGGGGATTTGAATTGTGTCAGTGGCACTTTTGCAGTAAAATGGACCAAGAGAAAAGCCAGCCCTTTCTTTTTGATGTTCCTTTGAGTATTGTTATGTATTTGTCTTGAAACAGAGGCTTCTTCTAAGACTGCAACTGCAGTTTGATCCTGTTGCAAATATCTTGCCTTCTCTTGCTCTCCCCTCCTATCATCTCTGTGTCTGTTTTGTTTTGCTGCCTTGATTCTGTGTTTTAAAGCTTAACAACTTATAACCACGCAGCTTGTTATAATAGCCTGTAGAAAAAGCCTTGATTCTTGTGTATCAAAGTGTGTGCCTAAACCCTCACTGTGTGTTTTGCTGTTGTCTGGTATTAAACTTCTTTAAGCTTTAGTCTCACATTAAAATGTGATGCACTTATTTTGGTAACCGAATTCAGAGTCCTAGCACTACACTTTGTAGAAGGAAAGATAAGGGAGGAAAGCAAACATTTCTGTTGACTTGCTGTGATGTGTGATCTGCCAGTTGAAAGAATTTAGTTTTTTGTCTAGAAGCAGAATGTTTAGAGGGAGGAAAAGAGGATTGTTAAAAGCAAAAAATGCAGCTACTTGCTACTCATTTCAAATCTTTGTCCAGCCTGGTATGAAGCTTAGAGAGAAAGATCTCTTGCTCTCCAGGTATTAAGTTGACTTCACATGTGGATACATTATATTCTTATGTTAGTTGCAAGCATCTTCATGTAGTTTTAGGGCTTTGTAGCCCTAACCCTTGGATGTTTCCCTGTTTTTGATTATTTTTTGACTTTTATAATTTTAATTTCCTACTGTACCACCAATTTTTCTGTTTATTGTTATTTTATTTTCACTGCTAGAAACTAAAAACTCTTCCAGTGTTTTTTATCTTGATCTCTAAGGCTCTTTCAAAATATCCTTTAGAAGTGCTGAGCACAGCACTTTTTCTGATTTGAAGTGAGTGATTCAACAGTAGTAGCTGACATGTTGATTAACATCCCCTTGTAAAGCTTCCCTATACTCTTTTGGGTTCAATGTGTAATTTGTCTGAAAGGGGCTCTGGGAACTTCTGAATCTCAATATGCAAAGCTGTAGGGATGGGGCAGTGCCCTTTGCTCAGTTTACCAGATTAACTGGACGCTTTCTAGCACTTCCTTACTGCATTTGAAAGATTTTAGCCTTGACGTATTAGCTTTGCCTAGCTCCTGGAGCTCCTAACTAGTGTTGAATCAGTCCTGACTGCCAGAAGTTATATGTAAGAGGGGGCTCTGCATGACAGTTGAACTCAGTCTTTTGACCGAGGTACACGGGTGTCTGATGGGCAGATGTACTGGGTTTGGTGCCGTTTTGAAGTTTAGTTTGCGCGTCTCTGTGTAATGTGGCATGGAAAAGGGCAAACGGGAAGGACCCAGGGAAAACCAGGGTTGTTACTGCCTTGGTGAAGCAGCTGGGTCAACTGAAGCTGAGGTGAGTTTTGTTGCCTTCTCTTGTTGGCAGTGTTTTGTTTTTTGATCTTTTTTCCACTCTTGCTCAGAACTCATCCTTTCTTTTACTTTCTGTGTGGTAACTGCCCAGAGACTGGCATTATACTTCCTAATTTCTGATAGCTCTTTCCTATTTGAACTTATGTAACGGGCAGTGTGTTCAGCTGCTGTTTGCTCCCTGTGGAATAGCAAGCAGCACGCAACAACCTTCTGTCTGGGCCCTTGGAGCAGATGGGAAACTGGACAGTTCTGACAATTATTATTTCCCATGCCATGATTCATAGTTCAGCCTACTCAGTCCACTTATCGGCACTTGACAGACTCAGTGGGAGAATGTGTCCCGATCCCAGGCTCAGAGCTGTCCCCTCAAGAGGGGTGATAGGTCACAGGCCTCCAGCTTTAGCTAAACCTCCTCAGGGTTTTCTGCTAGAGAAGAGCTGTGGCTTTTGAAGCACAAATGGTAATTCAGAAGCATCACAACTTTGGGGTCAGATGGAATAATTTCTGTATCAACAGATACTAGTGATGGATACACCAAAAAATGTCCACATGGAAACTAGAAACGTGCATTACCATGGAGATGAGTACAAACCTGGTAAGGGCATTTTCAGCAGAACTGTCTCCTTGGCAAATTCATCAAAATGAAAACTTTTTGTGGAAATGTATGAACTGAGAGGAGAAAGATCTCGAAAGAGACACTGGCTTGGAGCCCAGGATACTCAGACTGAGCAATGGGGGAACCAGGTTCAGACCCTTGCCCTCAATATCATCTCCAGATCCTTCTCTTTTCTCTCTGGCTTCCTTTCCTTTTAAGTAAAAAATGTTGAAAATTTTTGAAATCTTGACATTTTGGGTAGAGTTCATGTTTCCTGATCTGGCTCATCTTGGCAATATTGATAGAAAAAGCTCTTTGTCAGTCATTAGCCTTGCTGTTAAATCAGGGGTCTTGTCCCTTCATGTAAATGCATAGTGGTCAGGAGGGGGAAAGGAAAATTCTGTTAAACTACAGGTAATAGAAGATAAACCTTTCTAGTTTAACCTGGATCATGACTAATCTTTTTTTTTTTTTTTTTTTTAAAGTTAAAATATGGTTTTTTTTTAAAGTGTAATAGTGATCTTTAGCATGGCAAATTCCATCCTATCCTGTGCTGTGGCCAGCCCCTCTGAGGTCAGTGAAGTAAGTGAGGCAGAAACACAGGTGGATATTATCGCTTTGTATTTAAGCTATTTTCTCCCTGTTACCCTTCTTGTTCTCACCCAAACACGTGTATTGTATGTGGTTGCATCTGATATCCCACAGTGGGAAGACTAAAGCCTAAATCACAGGAAGTCTAATGCATTGACTCTTTCGTAAAGAGGGACGTAACATCATTCCTGATTAAAGATATATAACAGGACAGGCTGAGCAGCATGATCTTCTGGCAGTGACAAGGTATTTTCTTTACCAGCTCTTTCCATTCTGCCTTGAATATCAGCTAAAAGAAATTGACAATTTAATTAGGCCTTCAACTATTTGTATTGTAAGAAGATAATAATTTTTCATAATTAATTTAAGGAGTTAGTAATACATGCTTATCCCTAAATGTTTGCATAAAAATCTTAACACTCATTTAGCAGTTTTGCTCTCAGTGGGCATTTTATTAGGTAAAGGAAGCCAGCAATATTTTTCCATTTATTATCTTTAGTAGCACATCAGTAATGGGGAGCATCATGGTGTTGTGAGCATCTGAGAGGATACAGTTCAGAGGGAACTCTGCTGACCTGAAAAATTAAAAGAAAGCCAGTTCTCCAACTGCTCTGGTCAGCTCCACCTGCAGACAAGATGCTGCTTAGAAATCTTGTACATCTCATGTTAGCAGGACAAAATGCGTCACCCCCTGATGGGGTTAAATGCAAGTAAACCACTATTTACTCCCTTGTGAGTTAGTATGCGAGTAACCGAGTAGGTCTTTTGGCCATGTGTGTTAATCCAGGTAGCTGCTGGCAGCAGTCCTTCCCAGCAAGTAAACAGTTTAATTCACCTCCTTTGGTTTGCATTATTGCTACCAATAATTGTTTTGGTCAGGCTTTTCTGGGGGTGGCTGCCTACTTTGAGGTTTTACCAGTATTGCTTCCTTCCAAGGCAGAGCACATGAATTTGTGTTAAGCACAAACATCAAAGTACCTGGGTTCCTTCTGGAAATGAATGTGAAACACAGGAATGGAGGAAGCTGTAGGTTTGTCTTTGTTGTGGAGCTCAGACAAAAGAAAACAGATG
>NW_010131443.1:0-36541 GCF_000699245.1 Pterocles gutturalis | reverse complement strand
GGAAAGAGTTGTTTAGTGGAAAAATGTCTCAAAGACTGAGGCAAAAAAGCTAAACACTGTGGTTGGGGATAATCTTCAAAAAATTTCCAATCTTTTGAGAGATGAGTTGAACCAATTTTTTCAGAGGCTTTCTAGATTCGACTTAAGCTATTGATATACCAGAGGAAGACAAGGGAATCTGCTTTCACTCAGAAGGAAAGCTTTGAAAAGTAGTAGGAAGCTCTTGCATTCACTCATCCCTAGACAGCAACAAACTGAGCAATACTGACAGGAAAAAGCATGATAAGGAGTTGCTGTAGAAATCTGAGAGTAAAAACATTTACAGCTTTGTGAAGCTGAAGCAGCCTCCAACTATAAAGGGATCTGAGCATCCCAACATCAGGTCCTTTTACAGCTCCTGGGAGTAAAGGGCTGCAGGAGTCCTGTCCTCTTGCCATGCTCTAGGAAGACACAGCTGTGAAGAAAAAAGAAAACATTTGTGGCAGCTGATAACTTGCATTTAATCTGGGATCTCATAGTAGTGAGAGAACAGTCCTAGACACCAGATACAGGCTGCTCTGGGATGACAAATGGCTTTTCTATGTCCTTTCCAAAAGGTGATGTCTTCATGAAAGAAGCACGCAGATGTACTGCCAAGGGAGCAAGTGAAGTGAAGCTTAAAGGCAAAAGAAGCTCAACACAGCCATTATATTCTTTGGCCTCAGCTGCTTATTGAGTATATGCTGGGTAGAGAGAAGAGAGATTAACTGAAAATTGAATCTCCTAAGAAAATTTCTTCAATTTGTTCAGCTACATTACTGCATTGTTGGCTTGTTCTGTAGACTGATAAAGAGAGGAGATGGTTCTGTTCCAACTTGAGTTAGATACAACTTTTTTTTTTTTTTTTTTTTGAGGAAGTGAAAATTTGGCATTTTGTAGGGCTTTGGACTGAATACTGTTAATTTACCTGTCCATGAATGAAAGTAAGCCTCTCCCCTCCTGAACAAATGCCAATTAAATGTTTCAAGAAAGTTGAAATCTTCCCTTAGGAAGAAAATCTTTATTTTCATGTTTTTTAAACTCAGTTTTTGACTGTCACTTTTGAAAGGGTATCTTTCAGTAAAATATGGTTAAATAATGAAAAAAAATTTTTTTTTTGTCCCATCCTTCTTCACAACACAAACACACACACAACCAGAAACACTTCATTCTGAAAACAAACAATTTTAGTTTAGATGCAAATAATGTTTTTCTTTTTTTCCACTGAATAGTATGGAAGATATGGATTTCTTTTCAACCTTTTCCATGTTTTTTCTTTCCTTTGCTTTCTAATTTTTTTTTCAAGATGAACTGACATAAAATAAATCACAGCTCAGTCAGCTCTCATTCCAAGTTTTAAGGTTCGCTGGGAGACATTTTACTGTCAAGTAAGTCTGTGCTCACTAAGATTGAAGTTCTTTGGAAATAGGCACTGAAGATCTCATTGGACTCTGTTACTTAAGATAGGCAGTACTTCTTGAAAGAAATAATCCCAGAAAGCGAAAATTCATGATATACAAGAAAAAAACCCCAACTATAAGATAAAGCAAGGCAGAATCTCCAGATTTAATTGAGGTGTTTTTTTTTATTTCCTCTCTTTGTGGAAGAAAAGTCCAGCTCTGTTGTTTGCACTGTGTTTCTCAACAGCAAGAAGCAAGCCCTAGTTTCTTATGAGTTTGCTTTGGAGGTGGAGTTTGTGCATGGATCCCTTAATGTCTAGGAAATGCTGGTGCTCATGCTGCAGCATGTAGTGTAATAGGGGCTGTGTCTGCTTAGCCATGTGCTTTCACAATATTTGTAGAAATCCAGTACTGTGAGACCTCTGCCAGGTTTGGTGACGCGAACAACTAGTTTCATATCAAGGGGTGCACATAACTTTCTTAGGAAACCAGGCAGCTACCTCCAAGTGGAGGAATATTGATTTTGGAAGGTTGTAAATTAGTGAATGTTGAATGATGTGGGAGGGGAGGTGGAACCCTGCAAGCTAAAAGGAAAAGAGCTCTGAGGCTGCACCACCTGCAGGTAGGAATCTAAGTCAGCATATCACTTTTAACCCTTCTTTGGAGAACCCTCTTTCTTCCTCTCTGCAAGAAGCCCAGGAAGGCTAGTGCCCTAGCTTTAACACTTATTGGTAGGTGCATTAAATTAAGCAGTGTTAATCCACCCCTGAAAATTTACCATTTCTCTAACTTTGTGCAGAAGGTGGAATTTCACTGGACAGGATTGATGACAGTTATTCTTCTAGGAGCAATTAAAAATGTGTATCTCTTCTGTCACCAGTTTTCCTGTTTTCCCCTTGATGACGCATATGTCTCAAAAAAAATAACCTGTTTGTGTGGTGGTTGTTGATTTAGACGGTTCTCTGCTTCTTGGTGTGTGGTGTTTTTTTGTTTTTGTGTGGGTTTTTTTGGTTTTGTTTTTTTATAATATTTACTTGTCCTCTTTCAAAAAGCCACAGAAATTCTGGACTAAAGGTTATGCTTTACTTCCCTGGCATCCCTTTCTAGGAAGAGGTGAGCCTTTCTGGGAGGTGAGCATTGCAGAAGATATGAACTAAGCACTGTCAGGACTGCAGTGTATTTCTCTCACTGGTCTTTGCTTAGATAAACCTACATCAGTGTCCCTATATTTGTGTCCATGTATGCATATATTTGTATGAGTGATAAGAAAAAAAAATCCAAAAGACCACTCGCTTCCTTCCCCTGGAGAGGGTTGATGGTGGATGTTAGTTATTTGTCCTGCTGGAAGGGATGAGCTATCTGTGGGTACAGAATATTCTCATTTCCATGGCAATTAACATGTTCTGAAAAATTTGCTTTATATCATATTGTTGGAGAGTACCTTTTATTTTAGATTTCCTGGAAAAGGTTTTATTAAGCAGATTATTTTGACACTCACTTTTGTTGTTGTCTATATTACCATATCAAAGAACCACTCGCCACACTGTGCACAAGAAAACAGTGGTATTGTACGTGGTCGTACAGAGTTTATATTAATTGTAATGACAGTGTTCTGACTTAGTTTCAGGGCCATGTTCTCTTTGGATAACATATTTCTGAAGAAGTGCTGAGTAATTTACAAGATTCACATCTAATTAATATGAGAAAACACCAAAAATCTAAAACCATGATAACAGCTATTCTTTTGTGTTGCATATTAGTCTGACAACCACTTACAGAGTTTTTTCTGCAAACCTCTCTACTGTTTAATGTTAAAAAAAAGTCTAAGCAACTTTCCTCAACTTGAAGTGTATTTTTCCTCAACTTGAAGTGTATTTTTCCACTTTGGTTCATATAATGAAGTGTGCAAGCTGACATTAACCAAAGACCACGTTTTTGAAAGTTTTTAGCTTTTGGAATATTTTGCACAGTTTAGATTATGAGTGATTTTGCTGGTTGCATTAGTGTCAGCTTGGAAATATCTCTAGCTCTACACTTAATGTTCATATAAAACAATTTCAGGGGCCAATGCTAGGTCTTACAGTATATGAACTAATTCCTTTTTTTCCATTCCTAGTCCTGCCTGTTTGGGTAAATGCTGCCTGGGCCTAAGGTGTGAGAATGTCCTTTTGGCATCAGATTGAGATAAAAAGTCACTTCTTTTTTTTGCCAAAGTTTTCCTTACCATGACCTTGGACAAATCATTTAATCTAATTGGGTTATCTCCTCATGTGCGGATAACATTGTACAATTTATCATCTGTGCTTTTTCAGCTAAGAAGAATAAACTAGTGACTGTTTCATATTTTTTAAAAGCTAAACCTCATGGAAATGCAGACTTTGCCTTTTTTTGTTATCATCAACATCAAAACTCCTTTCACGTGTTGATGTGGAATATCACTGAAACGTGATATGTGCTGGAATGTAAAAGGTGTAGAAAGGTGTACCTGAAGTATGGGTACACTGGGTGCATTGGATCAGGTCGAGTCATCTTGGTGACAATGGAAGTGTCCTTCCCTTGCTCCTTTCTCATTGCACATCCAGAGATGCTAATTTTTTATCCTTATTGCTGTCTCATAATTTAAGCATTAATACTTATACACTGCTTCAAACGCACTGATCTGACTTAAAAGGAAAATTAGAGCAAGAAATTTTGATTTAAAAAAAAACTATGGTGAAAACAATTTTCAAAATAATGTAATTTTCTGCACTTTGGTGCATCTTAGAGGTCAGGTACACTTCTGCAAAATGGAAACATGCAGCATAAAGGTGCTACCTTGGAGTGAATGGAAAGCAGTACAGGTATGGTATGATTTAAAGGCCAACATTTGGCTTCAACGTTGCCAGCTTGGGTGTGCAACTTTGCTTTCTTTAGGTTTATCTTTTCTTCTCTGTTTGTACAGTGCATATCAACCTAATGTCTGATTTCATTTAGTGTCCAGGTGCTAGTGGAGAAGGATAATAAAGGAGTAACAAATTACAATAACACACTGTTATTAGTGACATTCACATAATACGGGAGAGAATTCAGAAATAATACTGGTGCTATGTGATCAGTGTTGTAATCTTCAGACCCGTTGTCCTTTCACTAAGTAGTAGCAGTTCAGAGAGCAATGTTACTTCATGTCTTTGTGAACACAGGTTTTTACAACACCTATCAAGAGAAACAGAATCACTCTGTGTCTCTGAATGTGGAGTTTTGAAGTACCACTGAAGCCACCGCTGGCACAAAGGTACTTCATAGTAGGTGTCAAATAATTACTCCAGTATTATTCAGTTTACAGAGGCAGTAATGTCTCTGAGATGTTGCCTAAGAATAAGAGCAAAAATCTCTGCAACACTGCTGTAGTATCCATGGACGTCATCTATCTTGAATTCCACTGAAGAGGCACAATAATCAATGGGATGCTACAAGATGTATTGCCTTTCCACAGCTGTACTCCCAAGGATGCCTTGCCTAAATAACTTCTGATTTGAATGCTGCCTTTAAAGGCCTGAAAACATATTCAGCATTAATGATATATCAGAACTGAAAAATGTGGTGGTAGTGCGAGTAGTCATGAGTCTAACTGTACTCTGCTAAATTTGAGAACTTTCCATTGCCCTTGACGCCAGAGAGCTCTTGAAATTCTCAGTTTTAAACTGTGCTGCATCCATGACACAAAACAACCAAAGTCATATAATGCAAATAAAATGTTCCGTGAAAAAGTGAGTGCTGAATTTTCCGAGATAAACAAGTAGCAGAAAACCAAGCTGTAGGAATAAAAAAAAATGGCAGCTTCAATATTGAAATTACTCATATTTTGTTAATTTCAAGTGCAGCTGTGCTATTTAGATTCAATTAGATTAAAAGAAAAAATGTCCTTTAACACATAGTTCTGCAAACATTAGAATGCTGTAATAAATAAATAAATAAACAAGCCCAGCCAGGGAGCACAGATGCTACTTAACGTTTTAGTGTATTAAAGTTTACAGTTACGTCTTTCAGACTCCTCCCTGGGGTGCCATGTGTCAGCCTCCTGGAGAAGGAACTGCAAATTCTGATTCGCTGACGTATTAGACGACATCTGTGCTTGCTGACTTGGATTAGAGATAGCGAATCTAAGAGTGTGATCTGCCCTACAAGCACTAAGCTGACACGAGGTTATACAGTTCTAGCTTGTTGGGTTTTTTTATCTGTTTGTGTTGAATGTTATGAGTCAGCACTGGCTGGCGTGCTTGTTTTGGGATTGCTGTTTTCCTGGGCAGGGTATGTAGTGTGAAATGGGTTTGGCTGTATTTATAACCTGCAGAGGAAGAGCTCTGCGTTTCACATAGTTAACTGAAGAAGTACAGGGGTAACTCACAGGTGGGAAAAAGTGTCAGCTTGTCAGGGAACCAGCTGCTTCATGTGAGGTTCGGTTGGGTGTAAGGGTAAGAGAGAGAATTCTTAAGAGATCCTGCTCATGTAAGTCCCTCTGGGTCATTTTCTTTTCCAGCAGAGACTATATATTAAGTAGGAGCTACCGTGTCAGTCTAGCCCTGCTGCCAGCTGGTCAGCATATGGGGTAGCCTGGGCACAGGAGGCGCCCGTGAGCTGCTAGTGGGCACAAGCAGTTCAAAAGGCACAGCCTCGTGTGCTCAGCTGCAGAGAAAATGTGTGTGTTATAGCAATTAATATTACAGAAATACTGGAGAAGCGTGCTTGCTTTGGGTTAGTGCCATACTATTGTATATTTTTCTATTCCTGTACATAACTAAACCCCACTTTGTGTTTCTGTATTTCAAGAATTCTGTGAAACATGCACTGAGCTTCCTAAATATGTGAATGCATATTCGTAGAATCATTAAGGTTGGAAAAGACCTCAAGGGTCATCAAGACCAACCGTCAACCCAACACCACCTAACCCACTAAACCATGTCTTGAAGCACCACATCTACACGGTTTTTGGTGCCTTCGATCTCTTGTTGGTTCTAGATCATGTTTTAGCTTGCCTTATGATTCTAGATTGAGTTCCAGATAACTTGTCAGTTCTAGATCTCTTCATGGTTTTAGATACAATTCTAGATATCATTCTAGACCACTTTATGGCCCTATATAGCATTCTAGAGCTAAATCTAGATATACTAGACCTAATTCTGGGTATCAGTCTAGATACCATTCTAGACTTCAGTCTAGATCACTTCATGTTCTAGATATGATTCTAGATCCCTTTATGGTTCTAGATAGCATGCACATCACTTTATGGTTCTAGATAGCACTCCAGAGTTCATTCTAGATCACGTTATATTCCTGGATCCCTGATGACTTTAGCCTCTGCTTGAACTTTCAGACAGGAATGGGAGTACTTAGGGAAAAATTTAAATTATTTCCATTCTTCTATTTCAGTTTATTTTAGTGTAAATAACTGCAGGATTTCTCAGACTAGTAAGAGAGTAAAGAAGAGGAGTGTTATTTCTGCTGTTTTAAAAAATTGGCTTCCAATGGGCATTTCTACCTTCTCCTAAATCACTTAGAATCTCACTCAGGAACAGGAAATACAATTTCTAACTATCATAAATAATGAAAGGATAACCACTTTAATAGACCACTTTGTTTTTCTTTATTTTTAAAATAAATTTAAATTTTCAGTTTTTTATTTCTGGGTACTTCAATATAATACTTTCTATAATCTAGACATTGGGAACTAAAAGATAGTAGCCTTACTCAGGAGGGTACCATACACACTAATACTGAGACTCAACAAAGGCAAAATGCAAATATAAACCAAAGGGGCCTTTTTGGTTTTTTTAATTGATTGCCTTCATAATTAATAGCTTATGGTAAACCCTTAGCATATGTTTCTAATAAGGAGTAGAAGGCTCCCATTACCACATAAACATGGTGAAAAATTACAGGAAGAGTCACTGTTCTTCTATCACCAGAGGACTTTAATGGGGAAAACAGCATCATCTCAAGGCTGCAGTGTGACTTTTTTGCTTTGCTCTAGATCTTTTAACCAAAAACTTCCCAGCTTTTTTGATAGCTAGTCCTCTGTGAGAAGTTTTGAGAGCCATTTATAACAGAAAGCTGTGTTTCCTTTTGTCTAATTTTGCCTTTTGGAAATTTGATAGTGATTGTAGCCCATTCACGTACACTTCTGGAATCTGTTTACTGCATTAGTGTTTTAAATTAAACATATGAGGTTAAGGAAATACCTTAAGTTAACCTGCATTCAATTGAACACACAGAAATAGCCAAGCTGAGAGACCCTCACCAGATAAACCAGTCCCAGTTCTGTCTGGTCATTCCAGTTTAATGGCTCTCTGTGCCTGTTCTACAGCCCAGAAAACTGCTTATGTGCTAGTTTGACGATTGCCCAAAATCTGGTATTTCTGCTTTCGCAATACATTATCAAAGTTTGAGATTTATGGGTAAGTGCTAACTGATTATTTTGTGAACTGGACACAGGAGAAACAAGCTGCCAGAGACCCATATTTTTGGCTGACAGTATTCCTCTGACACTGTAGCTATCAAAATACAATCTGGTGCCCATCTTGACAGATATATAGTGTTTGTGGGACATAGGCAAATGTCAGCTTGGGGTTCACAGCCAAAACACATTTAGCTCACAAGAGCAGGAAGCCTAGTAGTCTAACCCTTTGTTCTTCAACTAGAAATACACTTTAAAAACTGAGCTGAATGTAGAATGAATTATAGGGAAAGCCAAGTATACATATGTTAGCGCTCAAGCTATCACTGTAAACAGTAAAGCAGTGTGTGTCCTGTACTTTGCGGAGCCCTTCCAAAGGGCTGCATGCACACCAGGTAAGGGAAGTGGAGAATCGGCTCTTGGTGGTTTTGAGAGATAGGATACTATACTATAAGCTTAATGTTCAACCCTGATGAAAGTGAAAACTGATTAAATTTTGCTGTAACTAGAGTGTTGGTGGGAATGGGGGTGATGGCAGAAGACAAGCGGAATGTACCTCACATTTATTTACATAGGAATATAAACTGAGGGAGTTAAGGAACTTCCAGGTCACTCATCTGAGTCCTCTGCACCAGTCTGCTCTCCCCCAGTTACTGTGTGCTTTCTATCTTCATAATTACTTGTGGAGTGAGCTCTGATCTTGACTGATTCTAGAGCTTTAGACTCACGTGACAGTGGAAATCCTTATGAACTGAGCAAAAGCAGCAGCTGCTCTGACTGGGAGCAGTAAGACATATTAGCTGTATCAGGTACTCCTTGACACATTTTTAAGGTTTCTAAATTAAAAAAACAACAAATCTTGAAAGGTAAATCTAGAACTAATAAAACTTTTCTTGAAATTGCTTAAATAGGATATTTTAGGGCTTTGTATTTTTTCAGACTTTTTCATACTTGGCATCATGGATAGAAACATTTGTTCCTCTTAGCAACAGACCCTGTGACTAAAAGCCTTGCATTTCCCTTCACAGCCAAGGCCTGTATAGTTTCCTCTTCCCTTCTCAGGAAGCTCCTGTTCAAAACATCTAGAGCAGCTGGTATCTCTTACCACAGAGGATGTGCTTACTTGACTGTAGATGATAGAGGCATAATGAGATTTTTGTTTTCTTAATGTTTTTCTACAGAAAACAAAACCATGATCTAATTTTTTTTTTTTTTATAACCTCTTGTGGTGCCAGGTGTGTTTGGTCATTCTGTTTCTGTCTTTGATTCATTCCTATAACTTGCAATGTATGTGTTTGAGCGAGGTCTCCACTGACCTGGAAATGCAGAAGCTCTTTGTCACAGCCCACAGTGAGCTTTCCAAGTCCTGTAGGATCAAGAGAGCGTTCTAGAGAGCTCTTTGTTGGTTGCTTAGCATGTAATTTACTTCTACACACCAAATATAAAAACATATGTAATATAGCTTGCATCTGTTAGAGCATTTCTGTCCTAGCATTCAGTTGCTGTTCTTGAAATTCAAAAGCTTAAAGTTTTAAGACTTCAGTCTTAAACCTGAAATATGAGTCAATCATTGAAGTCATCAAGGTTACTAGTAGAGTGTAGTAATATAGCTTGCATCTGTTAGAGCATTTCTGTCCTAGCATTCAGTTGCTGTTCTTGAAATTCAAAAGCTTAAAGTTTTAAGACTTCAGTCTTAAACCTGAAATATGAGTCAATCATATTGAAGTCATCAAGGTTACTAATAGAGTGTAGTCTGCGTGAACAGGAACGGTAGAGTGTCACCCAGTCAGGAAGTTTGTCTTATAAGAATAATGGACCCAAATTCTCACTCGCATCAATATAAATCAGGAGTGACTTCAATTAAGGAAGGAGAATTACGTCTGTGAAAATTGCCATGAGAGCAGAATGAGATCTACTTTATTTACTTTTAGAACAACTAAATGTTTGAAATGGGCATTTTTGGCTATATATGGTCTAATAGGATTTAAAATTGTCAGAATGAGTTAAAATCACTGCTTTTACTATGCATAGGATGTTTTTAATGGTGCACTTATTTTTTTAGTGCCGTATGTTCCTCCTTATAGAAAAACAAAATGTTAAGATCATCAAGCTAGTTACTACAAAATGTGGCTGCTCTTTATATTTATTTGTATGTAAACATATATTGTGCAAGCCAGATAAGAATAGCAAACATTGGTAATAAGCTGAATATGAAAGTGGTTGTTAATATACCATGAATGCTACTGTCTCCGTCTCTCTCTCTTAAAATTGAAAGATATGTATTGCAAAATCTCTATGGAACAAAGACATATCACTGAAAAAAAGTTGTGAAGAAGGTGTTAGAAGGGGTAATTTGGGCTGAATTATACCATAGGTCTATTAGAAACATGACTTTATGCTGGCTCAGCAGTGCGTATAAATTACTGCTCGAGCTGGGGACAATACATTGTTATGAATTCTCCCTGCCCATGTTTTAAATTTTCCGTATTTTGGAATTGTGAACTAGAATACCCTGAAGGGGCTGGAGGTTTCAGCAGAGTGGCCATCTGAGAACCTGTGGGACCTCTGACACCCCAAGCCCAGGGAGGGTTGGTACTGCCATGGACCCCCTGCCCCTCTGTGGGGCACGCTCAAGGTGCACAGCCTCATGGGCAATGCCAGCCGTGGGAGGGACCTGAAAGATGCTCTCCAGAGCAGTGTTCACATAGACACTAAGGAAGAAGTAGGGCTGTACTGACTTGAGAGTCTCTGCTCTCTGTCAGGCAGATCCCAATGAAGTCAGCAGAAGTTATAAAGCACCTTTTCAGGACACTGTCGAATCAGCCATTGCTGCCTTTTGCAGTCCACAGCTACTGAACTGATTTTACTTGGATCCTGTTAGCTTTTTATCAAGGTGTGTTCAGGAAAAAGTAGGGCACTTGCTTTGGCTGCACTAGACCAAGTGGTACTTTAGATACTGGGACACTAGTAAGAAATACAAATCCCCCTGGGAATGAGGAATGTATTACCTCTCTGAAATGTGATATGTTTTTAAGAGGATTCATGTAAGATCCATTTCTGAACTCTGCCCATGTTTTTAGTGACCCTGATCTATTGTGTGCCATCATGTCTGCAGAAGTGGATGTGCTCTCACAGGCATGAGGAACAGAGGAATTCGCTGTAGACACTAATTTTTGTCACATTTTAGTGATTAATTTGCCCCTCTCAGTATCCCTATGTCTTATCCTAAATATTTTAGAACTATAGTAGGTGCATAATAGGGATATAGTCCAGGGTACTTCCATAGGAAGGAAGTACTTTTTTCCCCCTACCTCCCCCCCATTAATAATAATAATAGTAGTAATAATATCAACAACCCGTCAGCACAAAGCATTTCAGAATTTGTTTAATTTCCAGGTCTGTGGTTTCATCTTTGAAGCCATTTTTTCAACTACAAACTACCCAAATTTACATAATCAGTAGTATCTGTGATGGAAAGGAAAAAGAAAGACCGAAGATGAAGGGATAAATATACATTTCCTCAGAGACTCTAGTACTGGCCCTTTGAAATTATGGTGTAGCACCTGAATGAGGATATAACTGATCTAAGGTGCTTACTGATAATTACATATAGAAGTCTGCGTGGCCAGATGGTATTCGCAGCGGATCCGTGAACAAAGACTGTTTTCAGTCATCTCTAGTTGTAGAAAAGTTCCAAACAAAAAAAAAAGTGCAGTCCAAAGGGCGTACTGGTTCTGCCCATCACTCTGCCCAGTTATTCCACTTGTGTTTCTCATAACTTCACCAAAGATTGGCTCTTGTTTCACTGTGCAATAATTGATTTGGCTGATTTGGCTTCTGCTGGTCCGTGCCAGTAGTCATCTTAATACGGTGTTTTCAGCAGAGGGAAGGGAAGACCAACAATCTGCATACAGATATATACACATATATGTATACACACATACAGACAGACTTGATGTCTGTCTTTCAGCTCTTTGGGACCATGAATTAATCTTCTTTATAGACAACTTGTGATCTATTTTCTTTTGTTAGGTCAACATAATTTTCCTTTTTCTGTTTGCTGTGTGGCGGATTCCTCTAACAACCACTTCATTGCAACTCAGGAAAATAAATTACTTCCTGGAAGGCAGGGTGTTCAGAGACCTATAAGATGCTGCTGAAACAGAGACTGCAAACTACGGTACAGGATCATTTCAAAAGAGGTGCATGCTAGAGGGGAAAAAAAAAGTGATATTTGCACTAATCTGTGTTTTTCATTATGAAGCACTTCTCTGGCTTTGTCAGTGCCGTAACAGAAAGCAAAAACAATGATAAAAAAGTGTGATTTCTGTAGTTATATGTAGTAAACCCAAAGGTGCTGGTTTGGGGGGAAAAGAATAAATTGTTTTTGTTTCCAACAGTTTAAAATCCAGAGCTGTACAGGTGACATAATATGTTTTCCGTATTTTACTTGTCTGGTTTCATACCATATTGCTTTTAAAATTAATATTGACATTTAATGGTTATGGAAACAGCCATCAGTATGCAGAAGATTAATAAAGCAATAGAAGGAGTGCACAGTAAATAAGCGTAACAAGATGCAGCCAGTAGAGTAACTCCAATGTTGCAGTAAATAAAACTCAGAGCAGTGTTTTCTGCTGTGGGGTAGTTCCTCAGCACTCTGACCTTGGTACTGGCTACAGCAAGTATAGGTTAGCCTGTATATTATCCATCATTCTCATCTGCACTTAGGAAAACTTGTCTTAGAAAAGAGACACTTTTTTTTTTAATTTTTCCCCTGAGGCTTAAGTTATCCAGTGTTATACTGACAGTTATAACAGGTATACAGATGCTGGTGTACAGGACCTGGCTCATGAGGATACAGCAAATAAAAGTGAGTGACTGGGCAATAAAATGGCAGGTGAAATTCAGTGCGAGCAAATGTGAAAATGGGAAACATCTTCCTATGGGAAAGAAGCATTACCTTTGATGTATCTCTGTGTGTGTGTTAACTAAATGCCTCCTGCTCCTCAGTCTCCTTCCTGGGTCTGTACAGAGCTGAGCTCTCTCCACTGGTGCTCAAGCTATAGGAGGAGCATTCAAACCTTGTAGGTTGCTGTCCTACACCCTGCATGTCTTCTTCCTTATTGCTTGTAAAGGGTATGATCCAGTGCTGTTTTAAGTCTTTGGCTGTCCTTCTCTTGCCTTCAGGGTGTGTCTGCTGAGGCCTGTGTTGTCTGATCCAATATTGACTGACACTGGTGGGAATATTTGCCATCAATGAAAAGGGATTTGCATATTCACAAAAAGCTGGAAGCACAGGCTTCTAGGCCTATTTTGAAGAATTATTCCCGTGGTTAGAAGAAAAAATGTCTGATTGGATAGCTGAGAAGACAAAAGCAGTATTTTTACATCTGTTATGTCTTCTGTCTGCACACAGTAGTTGAATTACAACTCCATGATTCATAAAGCTGAACAGTAGTTCTTAATAGGTTAATACAAGAGATTTCAAATAATATTTTATTTATGGATAAAAATCCTGGACACTTGGGGAAAAAACCATTGGCATTACATGGGCTTAAATTTATACTCCACTAAGTCTCCATGAAACCTACGGCAAGACTAACTGTTTTCCCCTTCAGGCACCTTAGTGGTGGCTTTGATTTTCACCGTCAGATTAAAGGGCAATATCCTTAACAATATCAGTCTTGGCTCTTGAATGAAATAGAGGGATATATATAGATCTCTAGCACCTGAAGTGTGACCTGAAGGAGAACTGAACAAAGAAAACTGTAGACAACCTTTTTCCAGGAGAGTGTATTTTCAGACTTTCAAAGAACAGAAGCTTGAGTCTTAGAATTTCCTAAATGCCCATGTTCAGTGCTGGATTTTTTACTTACTTTTTGTACTCACTACATCAAAATGGCAGGTGTAAAATGTAAGTTCTGAATTACTGTGTTGAGTAAATGAGTATTTCACACCTTCCCGTGAGTCCTCAACTGAGCATCTGTGTGATGAGGGTTCAGCCTGTTTGCAGCGTCTCAGAGATACCCAGCACAGCTTGGCCAGGTCCTGGGTGGAGTCCATGAGGATGCAGGGATGTGCCAGTGCCACACTCGAGCAAGCTCATGAAGCTTCCCTAAAACACAGTGTCTTTCTTGTGGATGAAGCCTAGCAGGTGTTCAGATAACTTGCATGCAGATAGGACAAATACGGAGATGTGAAAAAAATTGTGCAGACACATTTTAAAGTTAGATTTGTGTTCAAGTCTAGGTGGGTTTTACTTCACTTGCTTAAAAATCTTTTATCTGGGGAACAGAAGATTGTCTGCAGCTATTATCCAAGAAAGGCTTTTTTTGTTTTTTACACTAATGCATCAAGGCAAATTAGGAATTAAGGATAAGGTAAAATAACTCATTGATAAGGAACTCTGTATCCATGGACTGTAATGTTTGGTGGCTCTGCTTGCGATTTGAACCATACCCTGAAATCCATACTTGTTTCTTTCTTCATATCGAGTCCCAATCTGTTATTAAACAGCATGTTCCCACTGCTTTTTCTTTTTTTTTCAAACTCTTGCTGACTGTTACAAGAATAGTTCAGAGCTGCTCTGAGCAAGGGGTGCTTTTCTGAAGGAGTCTCTTTCTGTGGGATTGGAACTGAAGGCAGAATGTCCTTGTGTAGTTGCCCAGGATAAAGGGAGGGGTGTTGCTCTGCCAAACGTGTACAGTAATTCATGCAAAAAACCCATCGCTCGGATATTTTTGAAAACATATGAAAAATATATGTGCAATATGTCGCCTTCCCAGGCATTATGCCAGTGTATTGAGTTCTTCTCAGCTTTTGTCTTCTGCAGAACATCACAAATTAGAACAGCAAAAGCAAAAAAAGGAAAGAGGGAAGGAAGAGAAGGAAGAGAAGGCTATTTTCTTGGCATCTTAATCTTATGGATGCCACTGTTAATAAAAATAAGGGTCTGACTTCTCTTTTCAAGGCTGCACTGTGCTCTTCCTTGGTGTGGTGTGTATGATCGGGCACTTTGCTAAGGATTCAACTATGTGCAGCTGAATTGACTTCTTCTTCATGTTGGTTTTAATCTAGTTGCAATGATGGTACATGTTAATCACAGCCTGAATGCTATGCCAGGTTTTGACATGCTCTGCATGTGGGGGAATTCAGCTGGAGATGGTTCTCATGTAGTTGATTTTCACAGTCTGGGCTTTTTTGGCTTTTCTGCAAGAGCATGCAACAGCTGGAGTGGGATGTGGAAACTTACTCAGAAGTTTTTGGAGGGAAGTTAACACATGCAGAAAACATCCTGCTGACAGAGGTTGCCCAGCTCTTTTCCAGTAGAGAAGACTCTTTAAATTTTTATAAACTGTGTCTAACGTCTTTGACTTTCATGGAAGGTGTTTGATATTTAACTGGAAGCCCCTGGGTTTACAGAAAAGCCACAGTCCCTTCTCCCGTGTATTCCAGTTAACTGGGTTATAAGCTATTACAAGTTGCTCTTTCTCTTCCACATTCATGTATTCCCCAAGAAAATTATGGTGACTAACCTAATTAAATATATGCATATGAAACAATCTGAAGAGCTAAACTTTAATTTAGCCAAAGTAGCAGCAGTAACACTGCATGCTACATAAAGCTGAGAGCTCAGAACCAGAGTAGGAATCCCAACTTGTGGGGGGATTGGGCTCTTGTCCCACCTACGTGCTTCCTGCCCAGTACACATGTCCCCACCAGTCTGACACCTGCGAGATCCTCCAGTGGCAGTGGGGACAGTTGAAATGAAGGAAATAGCTGAGGAAATGTAATAGTATGATTTGATTGTTTATTAATTTCTCTCTTTAAAAAATTATGGTGTTGTAAATTGAGAACCAGTGAATTTGTCATCATGCTTTCAAAGATTAGAAATTGCTAGATTTATGGTTGCCCGCTGAACCTTAATTCTTCCTCCAGCATTTCTGATCCAATCTCTGACTCCACAATGGTATCGTGTGTTTACGGTGCTACCTGCGGTAGAGAAAGATGCACGTAGCAATGGAGAGAGGGAAGATTTCCCTGGCCTCTCTAATTCTGGCATGTGCTAACTTTCAACTGGGTGACTTTGCTGCGTCCTTTAATGTAGCTATTTTTGTGTGCATGTGTGTGTATAAATTAAAAATAGCTCTATAGAAATAACTTTAAAACCCTGGAGTATTTAATAGCATGCAATTCCTTTTTATAAAACATTTATAACAACTTATAAAATGTAATCAACAGAGAATTGTGCCCCCGCTTTTGAATTCTTTAGGTGGTTTTAAAAATAATACTTTAAGGGTGTTGGAAATGGCAGCATGAAGTGTTTCTTTCCTGATGAATAGCTACTAAAATAAATTATTCCAACTGTATTACAAATATGAGAAGCCTACCACTGTTACTTATACTTGAGCTGTGTGAAAGCACCTTTATTTGATGGGATAATTGCTTTCACATATATAAACATAATTTATTTTACTGAGATTTAAAGATTAAACATCAAAGTTCTTCAAAATGAGGTCCTAATGATGTACTGTTCTACTGTGCTTACAGTCAGAGGTGACTTTATCCCAGCCAAAACCAGCACAGGTGTTCATCTGGAGTCAGTTTATGAGAAATGTTAAATATTAGGGTTTTATCTCACCTTTATTTGATGTTACTTTTTTATTTTAAGTAAGCAGTAAATGATGTAGTGGAGGTCAAATACAAAGAAGCTGTGAAGAAATATTTTTTAAAATAACATTTAAAAATCTGTAAATTGTAAAATGATAAATTGTGGAATACAATTGTTTAAAATGCTGTTTAGACAAAATAGCAAATCTGTTGCAACCAGATAAAACTTGATTTAAAGAACTTTACATAATCACTGGAGATGGTAAAAATGTCAACTGTTTTTAATAGTTTTAGGGAAATTAGGATCTATTTTCCCCAACCAATATTTTTCTAGGAAAATTGTGGATGAGGGGTTTTTTTTGAGATATTAAAAGGTAAAAGATACTATCCAGATTTAATCTTTTCATGATGAAGCCTAAAAATGGTCACCAGAATTAAAATAATAATTATAAAATATTTGGGCCCCAAAGCAATGTTTCAATAAAAGGCATAATAAGCAAATAAGTAAATTAGTCTTTTTGCTAAAATCTCTTTATGCGATTCACATGTTAAAAGAGTATCATCTTTGTCAAACCGAGCGATTGGGTGGAACAAATCCTGGCATTACACTCCCAGGCCTTTGTGGAGAGCCACAGGGTAAATCTGTAGCAATATAACAGATTCCCTCAGCTGTGATGTCTTATTATGTAGTGTGCTGCAAAAATGATACTAACACTATGCTTTAAACAAGATAACAGAATAAAGCTGCAATATAAAGTCAGACGTAGATACCCAATACAAATAGGTTTCCATAAAATATTTTATTTCCCTTTATGTGCACAACTTTCTTACTTTCATAACATGCATATTTGTAAATAATGAATTTTAATGAGCGAATGCTAATTACTGTAGATCAAAACAAGCCTCTGAAAGTGTAGAACTACATTTTAAATAGAGCTTGTTGATGTTAATATGAGGCATATGTTAGATAATATTCCTTGTGCAGCTGAACTTTGCAGTGTTACTGGCATTCTTGTCCTGCCATCTATTGCCTTCTTAATCCTCTGAGCTCTAGGGATGATTTACATGTTGTATGAAGCTGAGTAAAATATATTCATCAGTCTTGAGCTGTGTAGGGTTCTGAGGAAATGCCTTTTGTGTGGCCATAAAGGAATGGTTGGACACCAAGATTTGGCAGACTGGTACTTGCTCCTCACACTTCTCTCTGGGAAGGGAAACCGTGCTTCAAGCCTCAGTCTTTCCAAAGCCTCAAAGCTTGCTTGCTATCCACTTAGAAAGAAAAAAAGAAAATAAAAAAAGTTAAAAAATCACAAAGCCCACAAAAAGGTTAAAGAATAAACACAGTTGTCTAGAATCACCGTCATCTCAGCTTTTCAGAGCACAATTTCCCCTTAAAAACAGATTTACATTGCTTTTACAGGCTATTTCAACCTGAACATATGGTGAACAGGGTCCTGCTAACCCTTTGCTGACCCCGGTACTTTGCAGTGTATCAATGTGAATATGCTGGTGACCAGTCCTCCCAGGAGCATGAATGAGGGTCTGCCATAACTCTTATAAGGAAATTCCTATAAATTCTTTGTTGTCATTAAACCGTTACGCTGTAATATACTTAAGTGATTACACTGGTTCTGCCAAAACCCCCCAGAATGTACAATCAGATGGGCTTTTCTGTTCTTTTTCAGTTTCTGCTGTTTGCTTGTGTGTAGCAAAGGCCTCTTCCATCTTGCATTCCAGATGCTGGTGTCTGGTCACCGATATCAACAAGATCAGGACTGTGCCACAGATGTCCTTGGTCTTTGTTATCAGGCAAAAAATAACATCAGCACGATCTAGTGGTGCCAAGATTGTAGCAAGCTCTAGTGACATATGCTTTTTGGGGCAGTTCATGCTGTGACTCTGAATAGGAATGATGATAACAGTTGTTTGTGCTGGTGTGGTTGCACAAGAGAAGTGCTGCTCTGTGTCCTTCAGAACTCCCTGGGTATATAAGTAGCTTGTCACTGTTGGGATGTTGGTTTGCATTTAGAAATCTCCTTATGAAATGCAAAACGGGTATGAGTGTAAATACAATCTAGGCCAGTTCCCAATGGGCATCATCACAAAACCAAATCACACAGGCAGAGCTGGCACAGATCATAACCTTTGTTCAGGGTAGGGTTTGCATGTATGGTGGTAGAGACTGAAAAACCTGTGTGCTACTGAAAAAAAAAATATATATATATCATTGCAAGTCTTCTGCTGCCCTGAAAAATATAAGTAGAGAGAATGCTTGTATTGATGTAACTGTCAATGGAGAATGGTTATTAATTTGTTGTGTGTCTCCAAGAATATTCCACACCTGGGCTGCTCTTTCAATGTAGTCCCAGGTTCGTTCTGTGCAACCGTTCAGTGTGGATGAGCAGCATTTCTATTCCGATGACACAAATTTTCTTGGGGACTAGTTTCTATTCTATAGTGCTTGGAAAACCAGGAAAAATACTCACTAGACTTTCTACTTGCCAGGCATGTTTGCTGCATGTTTCCTTGCCGCACAGAGCAGAGGCTTTTGTTATTCCTCTTCAAACCCCTGTTATTCATACCAGCTAGCACCTTTCCAAGAGTGCATATGGCCTTGTAGTTTACTCATAAACCAGTAGCCATCCTGCATGTCAAAAGCTAGGAGAAAAAGGAAAAAAACATAAGAATTTTACATCAGAAGGCATTTAAAAAATAAAATGTCACAAGGTTAGTATATCTTGACTGCCATCCTTCTCCGGGACTATTTCAGTGGCTGTGTCTAGCCCTCTACTATCTGTGCCACATTTTTATGGTTTATGATAATAATAAAAATGTGGCTATTATCTCCATTCAGAATTTGGAGGGTGTATTTAGGGGATGCATAAAAACAGAGAAGCAAGTGAGTTCATGTTCGAAATAATGCAAAAGCCATTTTTATTGTGTTGTGACAAGTATTTCTCATGCAACCAGGCCTCCTGGGAGCTGTGGCATGCCATTTGCGCAGCTCCAAAGCTAAGCCAGACACCTTTGAGCTTCCCCAGGGGTGAGCAGTCTCTGGGCTGGGTAAGGCAGAAAGCTATTTGCAGACTGAGTGTAGCAAAAAGTCCCAGTCATATCTGATAGGAACACCCAATGACCTGGTATCTAAATAAGCTTTAGATTTGTATTTTTCCTTTACTTTCCTGCATTCTGTAGTTCTTGCTAATTTCAGAATCTATTATAAAGCTATTGAGAAGAAGAGGGAATGATTTTCTTTCTGGCTAAGTATTAAAAATGCTGGCACTATCACTTGTACTTCACAATTAACAGTCTTCCAAGGAGTTTTAAAAACTAAATCTAAAAAAAAAAAAAAATCTTGTTAATTGCTTCTCTTCAAGTGGTGATTAAAATAAATGGGCTTTTCATACTCTTAAGTCTTAAGAGGAATATTGGAGAGGAAAGAAGCTGGAGAAAGCAGGTCAACTAGATTAGAAAGAATCTTTTTGGGTTTAGTTTGTTACCTCTATGTAACTCTTGCAGGAACTGTATTAATGAAAACCAGGAACTTTCTGACCTAGCAGAAATGTGTAATACAGAAATAAATAAGAAGGAGACTCTCTGGGACCCTATCCTCAGCTGTGGTACATTGCTGTAACTCTGTCAAAGTTGTACTAAATTATAACACCTGAAGATCTGCTCTTTATATTTGCCTACTTGGAGCAGCTAAGTTTTGCCTTTTTTAAGTAACAAGGAAACAATTTATTAATCAAATGAAGAATATTTTTATATGTGGATTTTCCCCCTCTGTAAGCAATAAACTAAAAAAAAAAATTTATGTTCAAAGTCACAAAATAGAATATGTAAGAAATGAGTAAACTCAAAAGAAAAATGTCTTGTTAGCAGCTGTTCTCCTTTCACTTTACTATGCAAAAGGAAACGTTGCAGATATGATGCAGATGGGGGTCATAAAATCCCCAAACCGGGATGCTGACCTGAGATCCATCAAACTTAGTTCTGCACAAATCCTCAAAGAATGGTTGTTGCGGGAAATGGTCCTTCCAGGAACAATGTTTTAATTTCAGCCAAATTATTGGTACAGGATGAAAAGAAGTTAAGGATATTGCAGCAGTACTACATCCACAGTTCTGTTTCTAAAGCTGCCAGGAGCATATCTGAAACACGAGTTACAGGGTTACTATGCACAAATTCATGGCTTGCTTCCAAGGCAGATTACTTCTCCCAACATTTGTATTTTTCTTCTCATATAATGTAACAACAAAGCATTAATCATGCAAATATCAATATTTAATGATTATGTGCTTAATGCCTGCAAAGCTCTATAGAGATAAAAAGTGCTCTGTAAGTCCAAATTCAGGATATTTACTCCTTGTCTTGCCTTAGCTGGATATAGAAAGGCTGAGAACCAGTTCATGTTATCTGGAAAGACAGATACCTGATACTTCTGATATGAGGTGTAAAATATCCACTCCAAACTCACTGAGTGGCTGTCACTCTGTGACAGTCTTCTATTCACTGGAACTTGCTTTGGAAGTGTGCACTGTAGAAATGTTTGTATGGTAATATGAGTATGCAGCTCAAACCTCAAAATATACTGATTAGGTAAAAACCAGGATTGGGAGCATTTGGCCAGCTAATTAAAATGTTATAATTGATACCGCAGATACCATTATTGTCTCATGCAATTATATAAATGAAGATTTACTGTATAATGAGGAACTGAGGAAAGAGGATGGTTGTAGAAAAGAAAGAAGTCAAGCACAATGTTTTCCTGCATGTTAGTTTTGATAAAAAAACCCAATATGTGCCTTTCTATGTGACAGGTGTGTCACAGTCCCCTTACCTTTTCTCTAAAGAGTTTCTTCTGGACAGGTTAGCAGGAGTTAAATGGCAACTTATGAAAAATGAAACCCTTGCTGATGATTAAGAGGCTTGTGTACATGAGTAGTCCTGCTGAGTCTGACCATAAGCAATTGCTAGGTAAGATGAACTCCAAAAGGAAAATGTTTGTTTCTCCTGAGTCTCATTTGCTCCTTTTACCTTCTGTTTCTCGGTGTTATGAGAACAGGTTTAACTAAGAGATAAAACATAGCAAAAGTTGTTTCCAAGATGTCATTTTCATCAACATCATCCTCAGTTGTCTGCTGGCTCATAGCACTTTCCTCAGCCATTAGAAAATTTCAGGAGAAAACACCCAATTCACATATTCTGGGAGAAGATTTATTTGATAGGATCCTAGATTTTTTTTTTTTTCATCCAAAAGATGTCATGTTCTCTCTAAAACTCTGCTTAAAAACCTTTCCCTATTCACAAATTTACTATGCAAAATACTTAAATATGTGCTTACTTTTGAGTTTATGCACAGATCTCCCCAATTCTTCTGAAACTTCTGAAAAGGTACGGATGTGTTTTAAAACAGGTCTGATAAAGTGAGAAGTCTGCATCAGTGTATGTGCAATGGACCTCCTCTGCATGGTGAGGTTGGTTCATGAGAGTGCAGTGGCCGTTTGTGTAGGGTTTTCAGACAGAAAGTTGCCTGGACTGGTGAACGTCTAGAAGCCTGACAAAGCACAGTCCAGAGCGATGGGAGGGAAGATTACAGCTGAAAATAGGAGCTGGCAGCTCAAAGTCAAAGCTAGTAGGGTAGGAATAGCTGAACACGGTAGAATACAGGAGTGGAAACAAGTTGTAAGGTAGTTCAGTAAGAGAAGACCAGGGTTGCTTTGGAAGGCTCGAGGGGGGGTTGTGTCTAGTGGTGTAGCTGATAGTGAGCTTGAACGGTGGCTATGCAGAGAGTGGCTGTCTTCGGTGGAGGCTGGTGTAAACCACTGCCACCTTTGGAGCAAGACTGTCCACATCAGCAAACAGAAGTGTGACAGTGCATACTGTGCTCTGGCAAGGGAATAGGAGAAGGTATTCACTAAAGTGAATCAAAAACTTTTTTTTTTTTTTTTTTTTTTTTTTTTTGTCTCCTAAGTGTGATTGGAAAAAATCAGCATTTGATAAAATCATGCTGAGGTTCATTTCAACCCGACAAATAGGGGAACATGAGTAGAGAAAGCAGGTAAGGTATTTTTAGTTTAGTTAATCTGACGTGGATTAAAAACAGGGTCCGAAATCTGCTGCGTGACATAATTTCCTTATAGTTTGCAGACAGATATAACAGCTACATTCTCTCCAAGGTCTTTGTCTGCAGGCCAGCTAGAATAGTGGGGAAAACCTGTTCAGGCACCTCAGTGCAAGCAGCTTTAGGCAATGGGGAAGAAAAACACCCCAAATCAAACGGTGCTCTCTTGGTGTTGAATACCTATCGTATTTTGAATGCAGGATGCTGATTAGTGTCTGCTTGGACCAAGAGCTCACGTCACTTGGTTGTAATTAGCTTCAGGCTCTTCTCCGTGCTCAGTGCTCTGGGTGTAGGAAGTACAACAATTACCAAGAATGCACGAGGCTGCTACTTAAATCTATATACATAATTTTGCTATGCTTTTCTTAAAATATTTCTGTGTGATTGAAGAACTCTTTCCTTGGTTGTCCTTTGCTAGAGCTACCTTGGCAATTCTACTGGAAAGTTAGCTTTCAAGGAAAAAGAAAAGGACCTCCCGTGTGGCACTGGGCAGGTGGGAGTCAGTGCCATTTCCTGGAGGCAGGTGAGTGGAGGTGGCATGGCCCGTCCCTGGGCACCAGCGTGAGCAATGCCCGTCCATGTTCCTCTGCACCAGTGTCTCCCCCATCCAACCTGGGTGTTTCCTGTGCCATAAAATCGTTTTTTCCTTGACTAGGACAACTTTGAAGAATGTCTTTGGTTTTTGAAAAGTCGGGGCCCTGTGGAAAAGAAGGTCTGTCATTTAGTTACATTGAAAAAGAGAAGAAAGGAATGCAGCGTCGCTAAGGAGGTGTGGGGCACAATGAGCCAATTAGCAATTAAAAAACCTCAATAATTCCTTGGATTTCTACTCAAATTTGACAATATTTTTTCACATCTCTTAAACAGTAATCTATGTTAGCATGTTCAACACAATGTGTCCCTTTGTCTTCTCTGATGCGTGTTAGAGTAAAACAGCAGTGTACTATGCAGTGTCTGTGTTTTGAGACTTTAGACTTCATGACTTTGGTTCATTCAGAGATATTATTTTAAAAAATTGTCTTTGCTATGATTTTTAGTAGACAGTGCTTCTGAACCAACATTCAGAAAAAAGTGCATTTTATAAGGGAAATGGTTTTTGTTACAAGCTGACATTGGCCAAAAAGTAAAATTAAAAGAGTTTGGGTGAGGGAGAAGAGAAAAAACTTCTACCTTTTGTTCATTGGAGTATGTTCAAAGTGCAGTTATGGGACAAAGGAGGACACATTTGGGATTCAGTTCAGGCTCAGGGCTGGAAATGCTCTTTTCTAATCAGAAGCATACAGGTGAGAGACATGCTTTGTGTCTTTTATGCCTACCATCAGAACAGATTCAGGTGCATGCATAATGCATGAGACAAGTACCAGAACTGATGCAGAATAATCCATAAAATATGAAGCCGATGTTATGAATAATTAAAGTACAAACACACTCAGAAACACCTGCATGCAGCTAATAGGATGGGTTGGACTTGGCCCTTAAGAGTGATAGAAATGTAGAATTGAAACCATCGCTCCTCCTGCTTGGGTGTACCCCAGCCTGTGTGCTGAGCCTGGCACAGGGTACAGCTGCTGGGGGACCCCTCTGGATTTCCAGACCCCTGTTTGAGAAGGGAGTGAATGCTGTGACTTTCCTCTGCTGCAGCTGCAGAGAGGCCACAGTGTCTGTTTCTTCAGAGAGAAATTACCAGCATGTTTTGTTCGTGTAAGACTGAAAAGGCTGAACTTTCAGCCTCCTGGTAAGTAAATGCCAGTTTTGTTTAGAGACAGTGAGGAAAGATGAAATATTTAGCTTTTATCAATAATGTACCCTCTAAGTAACAGTGCCTACATTGACACGTAATCTGTGACAAACTTTCACAGATCCCTTGATGCATCTGAGTGAAGCTCAAGGGTTTTTTAACTTGTAGGAGATGAATAACTTCTGAAGTTCCCTGCAGAGAAGAGAGAGAGAAGGGCGAGAACTGAGCTAACAGTATCAGCAGAAGAGAAGGTCATATAAATTATTACTGCTTGTGTGGCTTGTATGCTAACCCACTCATGTGGTGTTAGTATTCTTACCTAATACTTTTACGATCTCAGTGGAGATCTTGGGTCTGTTATGCTAGACATTCATCATAGACTAGAGGAAAACATCCTTGTCCTAAAGAGTTTGTTAAAAACAGAGAGGAAAATGGTGGGATCTTTTCTGAAGTTAAATGGACATCTTTTTTAAGCTGAGTAAAGCTATGAAAATGTAAAGATTCCTAGTAGAGATTGATGGCGCTTTTACCTGAAACAGTGAGAAAAAGGTTCTGTTATTTTAGGGCGCTTCCAAAATGTGTTTTAATTTATGTCTGTTAGGGTGACTTGAATGTAATGGAAAATACTCTCTGGGCTGTGGGTTACTTTGTGACTCTGCACATACCAAAAAACCATATACTGCTTTTTATATTGCTGCTCTTATGAAGAAGTTCTAGCTGTGTGCTTAGCAATCTTAGATCTTTGTTACTTAAAATATATTCTTTGGTTAGATGTGTTGGATCCTAAAGAAAGTCTGCCTGTAATTTCTGATTTCATGGAGAGAGACCATGTATTACTGAAAAACACATAACTTTAAAGCTTAGAAAATCACAATGCTCTTGCTGGATTACACTGAGGGTGTAGGCTGAGTGTTCAAGGGATTAGGTGGATACAGTGTAGATGAACGAGAGAAACTGGACCCATGGATCTCTGCCTCTGAATCAGCTGAAGAGACAAAGCTCCAAGAGTCCAACAAAAGCAGTCCTTATGGTGACAGTTTGGACGACTTATCTGTTTACAAGACAAACAGTTTTCCCGTGGTTTCAAAACTATGAATCAACTTCTAGGTTTGCCATAGACTCACTGTCTAATACAATGGCATGTGCTGATGCTCTCTGTTTTCAACTGATAGACATGATGTGTGTTCCTATTTCAATTAGGCTACAAGGCATTAGACAAAAAGCTGTAATATTGCAATTGATTCTAGAACTAGGACAATAGCCCCTTCGGAAAAGACTGACTTTATGAAGTCTTTACTCAAATGAGCCTGACAAAGCACAAAATTATTATGTGTGATTCTCCAGATTATCCTAGCAGTTTATTTTACAGAACCAAACATTGGGAAATACCTTCTGTGGTTTGTGTCTTGGGTCAGGCATCAACAAATCATAATTTGTGCTTATCTCTTGAGGTTAGACTAAATACTGAAATATTTTAGTATGATTTATTGCTAGGAAATAGCCAATGGCTCTTTCTTTCCTTGCATCTAGAAGCCATTAGATTCCGGGATGCAATGTGTTCCCCATAGACGTCACTCTTTAATAAGGCAGACCTTCAAATACCATCAACTATGTTGTTTCAAGAAAAAACAAAACCCAGCAACAACCCCAAAAACCAAACAACCCTGTATATTACTATGGAGGAAGCTGAACTATCTCTAGATTCTTAGCTTGATGTTTCAGTTCAGAGTCATTGTTCTCGGGGGTGAATAAATATTCTTCACAACCATGGCCCTCTTCCTTCCCTGCACCAGAAATGGAGGAGCTGCAGTGGCACTGGGGCATGGACAATACTAATTATGCATCCAGCATCTTTCCCACTGGCAGATTAAGGTATGATTTTGAATGTAAAGCCCTTCACTGTTTTAAAAATTATTCTGTTAGGGACCAAATGTTCTGGTAGTTCTGGTCTTTTGCGAGTGAGGAACAAATTTTAAAGTGTAGGTTCAGGCTTCCTTTACCTTAGCATCTTTTGACTTTGGGCTGCTAGAAAAGTGTTCCTTCATCGCAGACCACCGTAGAACTCCACAGGCTTCCTGTGAGATGAGGTGACAGATAAGATGTTCTTCACATAAAGCCTATATTTTTTAACAACTACTGAGTACTTCTTATAATAAGCAGTAAATGAATGTAACCAAAATTACAAAATCTAATCACTGTCATCCGGTCACAGCAAATAACTATACACAAGTACACATCCTGTCAAGAACAAATTATTTTTCTAAAAGTACTTTAGTCTTTAAGTTTGTTTTTAATTATGGCTTTACACCAATTTCAAAAACTTTTGATCTGCAAGCCTGCTTTAAAAAGGACCAATGTGTACTAATGAATTCTGCTGTAAGCACTTCAATATTGGAAAGTAATTGCTGTACACATACAGCAGCTTCTGGAGGGACAGATAAAATAAGCATGTTTGTGAATTATTTTGTCCCCTTTCAATAAAGAATTGAAAAATGACGTGTTGCAGTCCTGTAACCTCTGAGAAGAAAAGCCATGCTTCACACTTCTCACAGCATCCATGCTGTCCCACTGATCATGCAGTTGATGGATTTTCTAATGAACTCGTTCACATTATGTGATTTATATGGGGTGACCTCAAAGCTCTTGGATGTACCTCCTATTAGCATCTGAGATGGGTCTCTTGGTGACTCATTTTGTTTGAAGGACCCACAAACCTGCTGCAGTAGGAATCTTGTATAATGTATATAGGCTCCTGTACAAGGTTCTGATTCTAACACTGTGCACATGGTTCCAAAAGAGACCTTGCCAAATCATTAAATGCATCTTGCAGAACACTGAATTTTAATTGCTCTGGGGATACTGAGAGAGAATAGCATTGATTGACTAACTTTATGTAGGTTTATTAGGAGTTGTTAATCTAATATCTGTTAAGTGACTTTTTGTATGATGTCTCTGTCATTTCATTAATGATATTTTAAATGTCCCTTTTTGAATTATTTTCATGAACCAAAAGGAAATCAGAAACATTACCTTGAACTGAAATGTTTTCCATAGACCCAATTTTTCAAACATGGTAGTTTCAAACAGCTAAATCAGAATTAGCCACAAAGCAAGTGTTGGTGAGATTCAGAAGACCTGAGAAGAGGGAGCCTGATTACTTGTGGCAAAGGTGAGGTTACATTCTGTGAGAAGAGGTAGGATTAGGTAGCTTTGTGCAGGATGGATTCTTTTTGTCTGTTGTAAGCCTTTCCTCATAAAAATCCCTTTGCAGACGAAGGTAACTTAGTGAGCTATAGAATAGCCTAAAGAAGGGAGGTTAAAATAGAACAGGCATGGAGGCAAGTTGGGGTTTTTAAAGTGAGATGGCAAGTGAGGAAGATGCAGAAGTGCTTTGAAAGAACGGCGTCCTAGCAAAATGACTGTTTGTTCTGCAGAACCTCCACATTACTGATTGTGATCCTGTGAAAAAGTTAATTTTGCCATTAGTGTCAGTTTATCAGGATTTGTCACCTCCACCTGTGTGTGTCCATGTCTCTAAGACTGGGGCTCAGGATGGGGACAGAGCAGACTCAAGAGAACTGTGAGGATTTCCTTTTTCTTTGTGTAGCCTGAGACTGAAAAGGGTCATTTAGCTTTGAATTTCACTCACAAGGAGACTCTGCAGACCAAGGGAACGTGGCTTTTAACTAGGAAGAGAAAGAGCTGATCGAGTAGTTTAATAGGGTATGTCTTCTAGCCTTGGAATTTTTCTACTGAAAAATGTATTACTGGATATTTTTGGAATACAAATTACTACTGTGGTGCATGTGTCATAGTTGGATACCACGTTACACTAGATCTACCATCATTTTTTAATGAAAAGGTATAAAATCATGTAAATTTCAGACTATGTTCCAGGAAGGATATTTTACTGAGACAACTATAGTGAAGGACACTGAACTGTCAGGGAAAGTGAATGTAAAGAGGGGATGCAAAGCTGCAGAACCGCTTCTGGCTAGACTGACTGGGGGAAAGGACGTATTTTGCATTGCCTATGGCAGGAATAAAGTGTGAGGCTAAATCCCATGTGACAAAATGCTGGGGAGCCATTAAGGACTGAGTAGTACCATATAAACACATAACTGGCATAAGGAGAGTAACAGTGAGAAGATTGGCATATGTAAGTTATTTATTAATTGTTATAATAGAGCTAGCTATGGGTAGAGATGGTTTGTACTGCATATATAGCAATAATCTTTGGTATGAAGGACTTGGTCTGTGAGTAACTAAACAAAGAATTTAACAGCTTTAAGTACCACATTTCAACTAGAGAATGATGATCAATACATGCAAACTCAAAATTTAGTCATCTGTGTCAGTTGTCTCATTGTGTCAGTTAAGACTTTTGTAAATGTACAGAAAACACCCTCATCAGACATTTTGGCAATCAGGACATTGATTTATGATCTGTGAAAGAAGTGATTGAAAAATAATTTATTTTTTAGAGACCAATTATTTAAAAACTATTTGAATTTACTTAAATGTGTTAGTGAATGCAGCTTACTTTTAAACCTGCTTGAAATAGTAAGCTTGATTGTCAATATCAAGGATGTCCTATGCAAGCCTGATCAATTAAACGTCTGTAAGGAAAAACACAAGCTATGAGTGCTGTTAGTGTCTAGGAAGGCTTTTCTCATAGGAAGGTTTATTGAAATTCATCCAGGCACTGGCTACCATCCTCAGCATGCCTCCAACGTGTGGCATTCAATTCCAAAGCTTTTCTAGTTTGTCTCCACTAAGATATGTCCCTGATGACCAGACATACTAGGATTTACAAATCAGCCTTGGACAGAAATAAAACAAGTGCAGAAACCCCAGCAACAGCAAACTGAGTCTTGAGGTTTCTACTGTGAGAGGCTTACTATGGAAATTTTAAATTGTTTTTGTGCGCAGAAGTGTTAATAACTTATTTGCTTTTTCTCTGATCTTTTAAGTCATCATGGGTTTTTGATCAGACTTTGAAGCAATGTTACTAGGCAGAAAATTTTGTCCCTTGCTTAATTAATAAAAGTTGATTAAAGCTTGTGCTGCAAGGATAGTGATAATGTCATAAGAGAAAAGATGTTATTTACTTCATATCAGCATCCTGGGCAAATAGGCAAGATGTAAAAAACACAAGGATGGTTTCCGCCATCTGCAAATTTGTGGAAAAAAGCTGATAATTATCAGAATGCAGTCTGAGCTGGGTACATCTCTGTGCATTTGTATTAAACATTCTAAATGAATAAATGCTTCAATAAAACGCTTCGAATTGCTGTCTATTTTAATGGTCCACAAGTCTCAACAAACACCCAGGAGAGTAAATGTGTTTTTCAAAACAAAGGTGCCATGCTCACTTAGCATGGATTTCATTTTTGTGGGAAGAGATGCACTTAGCACTAATTTCATTTAGTGAATTGAGAGCATTTAGGAAGTTTTAGTTGTAGACAGTAAAATTCACCTTAACTCCTGGCTCTTGTTAGGCTTGGATACAGCGTTAGAGGGTGCAGGGTCTGCTCCAGCTGCTCCTGCAAACCGTAATGAGGCAAACTGCATGAAGATGATTCTCCTAGTTTAGTTTGTTTTTTTTCAGGAAAAACATGATACAGGTAAATACCCCAACACCCTGTAAAACAGTCACAGCATGAAATCAATTTTGTAAATATCAAGACATGGGACTAGAATTTTCCAGGGAGTGTTAAGGGCAGTAGCAGTTCAAATCCAACTGAAAACCGACCCTGTATACTCTGGACATATTACAGAAACAGAAGCTCTGTAAAAGCAGCTGCTGTGGCCGTGTACAGTATCCCTTGGAGAGAAGCCTTTGAACTGAGGTCAGCCTTGATATGGGGTTGCAGGGAGGGGAACTCGCACCTCTCCAAAGTGACCAGAGATTTTTTGCATGCCCTTCTGGATAGTGCTGGAGGTATGCAGGCATATTGCCACTGCCTGTAAATCTGGGTGTGCTGCAGCCACAGTCTACCCTTCTGGCAATTAGGTAGAAGTGTATGTAGTGAGAAAGACATAGTTTACTCCTTTAAAGCATCCTGGGCAAATAGGGGAGGGTAAATATGAAATTATTTCACTAGAAAGAACAGCTTTCATCGTTCAGCTCACACTCATCAATGTTCCTTCAAAGCAGTTAAGTGGAAAGAGGGTGTGCGTTCACACACTCTGTCTTACGGTATTTTACCAGGCAGGAACTTCTTAGCTGGGATACCGCCTATCTTCCCTTCTGTTGTATTTAAAATGTGATCTGAGCAAAACTCCAGGATCCTCTTTTCCTCAAAAATGTAAATTTATATATACAAAAATAAGTACCTAAATGCAAAGGTATATAAACAACTTTTTTCTTTCTCCTGAAATTAGTCATATAATGGTGATGATGCTTTGATTTTGTGTTTTAGTACAGGGTGTTGTAGCTCAAGTGTTTCCAGCTCCAGTTCTTCCTTTAGGCAAGGTTCCCCTCTCTGGCTGCATCCCCCATGTTTCATTGCATTCACTGGCACAGGATGTGGAAGAGAGCAGGGACACACTTGAATAGTGTGCTTGCTTTAATGCATATATTAAATAGTGGTATTTCTTTTCTGTCTCCCAGGCACCTGGGGATTTCAGAAATGAGCTGATATACTTTGTAGGCACATCTCTACTACATTGGCAATATAGCCTTGTTCAAATACTTTAAGTTGCACTAAAATGAAAATTGGTTGGCACCTTAATTTTATCTACATCATGCTGAAATCTAAACCAATGTTTGCTAGCCTTTAATTATTCTTCCTATTTTGCTGCTGAGAAAGAATAATTGCAAATGGCTGGAAAAGAAAGTTTTAGGCTTGCATTGAAGTTAATTTTAAGCATCAGTCTGTGTAAGTGCAATGCTAACTCTTTCTATGGAGAATACTGCTGAAAGAAATTTTGTTTTCTCTGATTTTATTATTTGATTAGAATTTTTCTTCTTTCTAAGGAAAAGAAGCCAGAATTCTGACTTCAGTGAAATACACCCACTGAGGTTGATTGTATGTCTCTGAGACATTGGTTGACTCAGGTTCCTGTTTATTGGCAAATCAGATGCTTGGATGTGTCCCCCCCCCCCCAAAAAAAAAAAAAGGCAATTTGTTTTGTGTTTTAATGAAGAAATACTGTTTACGCAGGTTCTTAGTTCATCTCCTCCCTATAGTGTCTGAGGGCTGGACCTTTATTCTGTGGTTATGATTTGTATGGCAAAGGAAAATATATTCAAAGATGTTACAGACTCTGCCTCCCGTTCACACAGTGATAAGCTATGGTTTGCTGAAGTTGAAAGCGTTATTTTAAAGTATCATAGTATTAATGCTTTCAACATTGCTGTTGTAATGGGCAAGTGGATGAGCAGAATGTCTCTGGTGTCTTTGGAAAGGTGATGTACAATGCATATGTACACATGTGAATTTAAAGACAAAAACTTTGTCACCTAATTTTGCATCTAAACCTGTAACCAATTTATCTGATCTCCATTAGTTTTTTTAAATCTATTTAGAAAAAAAAAATGCCCGTTAAAGAGATAACAACATGAAAAGTGAGCTTGTTCTTGAAGTTAGTATTACTGTGGCTTTCTCTTCATCACTTAATCTGTTCTGAAGCAATTTTTTTTGTATCTGCTATGAAGATCCTATGTGTGCTGAGTAATGAAGAGGTAAAGTTGCTGTTTGTGTGTAGTGAATGTTTTATAAAAGATGTTAAATGTAATGAGCAAAGGCAGAGTACAGTGGTAGCTGTAGTGAAAAAATACTAGCACATGATATAGCTGTCAAATCAATTAAATTCGGTATGATATAATTTAAGGCATAGTTGTATGCAGAATAGGAGTTCAGGCATTTAGCTGGTTGGTTGTAACTACTATATCCAGCTAATGTCAAGAAACTGTTTCAGCATAAAGAGCATCATTTGCATTTGTTGTAAACTCAGTGAGGTTAACAGAACCGTAATTCTGTTCGTGGGCATTTGGCCAAAGTTGTCAACATAAATAAAAAATGACGCCTTTTCTTCATAACAAACCTTTTTGTTCTGGATCTTAAGCTTGTGTAAATTAGTGTAAATCCCTGGAGGCCAAGTATATATCCTAAAGAAAGAGATGGGAGGATGTGGACACTGAGTGTTTCTGTTACCAGCTTTAGCCCCCTGCTTTTACAGGCGTGCTGCACACATCTCCCTGTTAACAGATTTCTCAAGCTCCATCCTAAACTGTTTCCTCTTTTCACTGTCAATATTTCTAAAGCTGTACTATCCTGCTGGTCAGAAACCTGTTTCAGGTGTCCAGTCTCAATGACTAGGTTATAGGCCTTTGTTCCTATGCCAGCATTTTCCTCTGGCTACTATCACCTTCTTAGCCTTCGTTTTGCCAGCTTTGCTGTTCACGTGCATTAGGATCTCCTTTCTTCTGGTTGCCACTGATGCTCTTCTCTGTAACTGTAACAACAGGATCTAATCTTTCTTGATGTCAAAAACATCGATGTTGGTATGATGCTCTATTGTCTACTTGGACTGAATATTGTGATTTGTAATACTACCCTGTGGCTTTCTCAGTGATGGAGTTGTTAATACTCCAGGCATACCTGTGGATGACAGAATCCCACTTTGTGCAGAACACCAGCCCAGAGAATACGTGTTAGCACAGGCAATCATAAACCTTTTTTTTTTTTTTTAATGGCAAACTCATAGTGTTTTACTGAGGGAAGGATTATATTAACAGAGCTAGATACACCCTGGTTTTTGAAGCTGACATTTATTTGATTATAATGAAACAAAGTCTTCTGTGGTATTCCCGTTCTTCACTGCTAAGAAAATTGTTAATATTCTGAGGGAGGCTGAGAGGATTACCATATGAAAATATGAGAGGTATGAATGGGGAGAATTTACAGTAATAGCAAGACGATTCATTATCGACAGTGTTGTATTGGAAATTCAGAGAATTTACGCTATCTCTGACTGGAGGGGATGGCTGTCACACTGCACCTGGAAAGCTTTTCTTTTTGAGGTTGGGTATTTCATGCCTTTGGAGTGCATGTCAGTTGTTTTTTCTGATACAGACGGTAAAAATTGAGGTGATTCAGTGCATAGTTCTGCAGTGTTCCCAGATGCTTACAAAATATTTTATTTGAACAGGGGAACAGATTAACTGTTTGCAAAGCACATGAAAGTCAATAAGAACTTGAGTAAAAGTCAACATAGATATTCCCAGAACAACAGATCTTCAAACCTGTTTAACTTCCTACTATAACAGGCAGACAGAGGATGTCGCATATCGTCAGTTTTTTTGATACAGTCTCCTGTGAGTTCTTGTAAGCAAGATAGAGAAATACAGTTTGATAACAATAAAGTTAAATGGCATCAAAACTTATTGTGAAATGAGTCCCAGAGAACAATTATAAAGGATTGACTGTCAGAATGGAAAGGCTGTAAAGTGCATTTTCCCCAGTGGGCTGCCCAGGTATTACTCAATGTTCTCATTAGCAGCCTGGAGCAAAAAAGAGAGAGTATGTTCATTGAATCTGCATGTGATACTGAGGGCCTGTATGAAGAAGGCTTAATATTTAGAGAAATCTTGATGAGTGGGAGAATTAGTTTCCAAGTCTGTAAGGACAAACAAAAAGAGCTAGACTTGGGTACGAGCGATTATCTGTGCAACAGGTTGAGGAGTAGCAGGTTAGGCAGGTGCTCAGGGGAGGGGGATGCGAAGGTCCCTGAGGGAATTGCAGTCCTGAGGGGACCCCTAGAGTCTTACTAGAAAGCTCATACTGGGAATTTCAAGCAGGAAATTACAGATATGAATTCACCCTTCCTTCCCCAGCCAGTAGGAAAGTCCTCTCTCACCAGTACATCACCTCAGTCATGAAAAAAAGGTATTGGTTAAAGGGATAGTATGTGCATGCCCAGATCTGTAGCAAATACTGCTGTAAATTCCTGTTTGTCAACTGTTTTGTAAAATATTTTTTCTAAGACCTAACCTTCCAGGAAAGAGAAGCTGTGTGTTTTAAGCCAAGTTGCATCAAGTCTTTAAGATAAAACCGAGGGAAAGGTTTCACAAAGATACAAGGAGTCTCACAACTCACTATGTCTAAATTTTCTAAATCAAAAAGACTTAAAATTTCTGTGTTGTCTATCCAGGTCAAACATTAAATGGTAAACATTGCCCTTGCCTGGGCACAGCCACATGTAGCTGAAAATGAGCAATGCTCTTTATCTTACAGTCACCATTTTAATTTCTGAGCCTTGCTTGTTTTAAGCTGCTGAGCTGGTCTTTTTTTTTTACTTTATTACTTCTTACAGCTGACTTTTTTTTTCCTTGAACTGTGGATTTTATTGTTCAGCTTATTTGTAGCATGAGATTCTTTACCTAGGGCTTAAATCAATATTTTAAAAGATTTTATTGCACAGAACTAGCTTGTTTTCCAAGAGAAGTTTTTTAGACTCGCTGATGATGAGGGAGTCAAAAGTATGCTCAAGCCATATGGTTGTTTTCAAACTTGTACCAAAGTCCTTGCCATGCTCTGCCAAAGAGTGAGCACAACAGTGTTCCTCAGAGGCACCATCAGAACAAAGTTATACCCTGGTCACACTAGACTTGCAGGGTTTTTTTTGCTTCTCTGTGCTATAAACCACATGCTTGCTCCCTGCATCCCTTTCTCCTCAGTGGTCTGTCTCACAGAGAAGCACCTGCAGCAACTGCGTGAATTTGAATGCGGCAGCTTTTAGATGGTCAGCCACTGTTTAACAAAGAATAGATTTTAAACATATTTAACCTCATTGTGACTTCAGTTGTGGACCTGTAACCTCCAAATGCACAGCCTCCTTTGCAATCCCTGTTCATGCTGAATAAAGCCTGTTTCTGAGAGTTACCCGGTAAACAGGTAAACACATCCAGCTAGCAGGAACATGACCACGAAAGATGAGGTGCTTCCACAGACAGTGCTGGTCCCCTGGCGTACAAGGGCTGAGGGCAGCTGGAGCAATTGTGGCCGGTGCTTAACCGCAATGATTGTAGCATTTGCCAGGTGTGTATTTGTTGTATTGTCTGTAGTGGGATTTGGATTGGGCTCTTCGAGCCAGAACCACAAATGGGTTAGTGACAGTAACGCTGATTGCTGTCATTTCTCATTTTTAGCTTTGTATAGATAAGGTTAGTTAGGTTATAGGACAAAATAAGGTTTCCAATGAACTTCTGTGAGCACAGGACTTTGATCTAATTTAGCACTATGATTTTATTCACACTCTGTGTGATATTTGTTGCCTCTTTTTGATGATTTTGGAAAGCAACAAAGTAGTTTAAGTGCAAAGGGATCAGGAGGCTCCTCCAATATCTGCAGAAGCTGAGTTCTTTGCAGGAGGTAGCTGAGGGCACTGCTGGAGGCCATAGTAGGATTATTATGGATTGCAAAATTTAATCTGTCTGTTTTCACACATCGTGCACTAACTGCAGACTTTGCCTACTGACCTTTTCTTGTTTATATGACAGAATTTAAAAAAGGAAAATTCCAGGAATGTTGTCTAGCATAATGAATGAAGTAGCAGGAAAGGTGATCCTTCTACCTCTGCCGCTGGCTTGCTGTGCAGCCCTGGGTAAGTGAGATTTTCTCTCTGCTCAGTGTTCCCTCCTGATAGTTGACTTTTTAAACAGAGAGGATCCTGGGAGTGGGGACTGTGTGCGCTTCTGTAACGTGGACCCTGTGAAACCTGCATCTCAATTTTGCCCTGAAATAGCACACATGAGAATAATGCACTCCCCTACGCTTGTTTGCAAACTGAAATGTAAGTCAGTAAAGCTACAGCAGTCATTAAACTGGGAAATAAATGTAGAAGTAAACATTTCTGTTTCTCAGAAATTAACCAGGCAAAATATATTGTTCTACTTGGAGTTTATGGTTTACAATGTGTATTGCCACACCAGAGTGAAGTTATGGTGGACAAAAATGTAGACTTTTAAATATAGCTAAATATTTCAATAAAACCACTAAATTAGGGCTGTATAAATTTAAATGGAACTTGGTTATCTCCTCCTTCATGGTCTGGTGAACTTTATAGCCTGACATTTCTTTCAAAATAGTGCAACAAAAGCGTAGTACTGCCATGAATAAAAACTGCTGTTGTTCCCCAATGAGGTTTTGTTGTCAAAAAGCTCTGAAAGAGAAAGCTTCGGAAAGGACAGAGGGAGGAAATGATTACAG
>NW_010131442.1:0-1341 GCF_000699245.1 Pterocles gutturalis | reverse complement strand
ACTATCACTGATTTAATGCTGTCTGTAATTTACCACCAGAAATCTTATGCGTGGGAATCACAGAAGGATGAATGTTTTCTTCTGTTTGCAAGTTGAAGTGTTCAGATTCTATTTGGTATTTCTTCACTTTATTCTCCAAATCTTCTTGAGGAAAATCATGCTTAGCTATAATCCTACTTTGGATTTAGCACGGGACCTTTGTTAATATTTTGATCAAAAACCTCTCACTCAATGTTTTCCACCAAGGGAAACTAGGGTGTACTAGGTTGTAATGTAAACGAAGAGTCTGATTTTAAAAGTGTATTTAAGTAGTCGTTCTAAGACAACATAGCTGGCCAAGGACATCACGGCAAAACAGCTGCCTCAAAACAAAGGCATGACTTTTGCTGGGGTTGGTATGATTTACAGCATGAGCTTCCTGGCCAAGCTCGATGATCCTTGGGACTGTGGAGGCTCAGCAGCTCTCAGCCCCCGGAGACAACCCAGGTGCCAGTCCATAGCTAATCTCTTTCTCATCCTACACTGTTTTCATCTATACAGTACAAAACACTGTGTAATATCTAGGTAGAATGTCATTAATACAGTGCTCTTTGTATGCTAAGGCTCTTCTTTAATCGACTTGTTGTCTATGACCTTTAACTGTTTTTTTAAGTCCTGAGTTGCATATCATTACCAAAAGACAGAAGTAAATGGAGGGGAAACCATAAGAGCAAACTGAAGAAGGGCTTGGGGAAGAGATTAAAAACATGCCCATGACTTTGACAGTTCTTGAAACACCCACTGGAAAAACAGCTGAGACGTTTTGTTTGTTGCAGGCTGTTACTGTTAATACTGTTAATATTGTTAATACTGTTGCTATTGCAGCTGGACTCAAAAACTATTGAGGGTTTTGAGAAGCCACAGTAAGTATTTTTTGTTCAAAGACAAGCCTACTTAATTTATTCTGAAGAATGAAATAAGTAGAGTGTGCTCACTTGAGTGCTATGCAATTTGGCCTTTTAACTATGTGCTTGGAGAAAGGTACTGCTTTGAAAATAGGCAGTGTTAACACCAAACTGGCCCTTTTTCCCTGTGTGGAACATGTCTGAGTCCCAAATAGCATACTGAAATAAAGGTAACAATATTTTTTGACCCAAAGAGTGTGCATCCCTGGTGCATTTTGCTCACCATACAGGGAGATACTATTACAGTTTCCTCTCCTGTACATGTACGTTTTCCACGGTAGGGAGAAGCTTTCATTTAGCAGTCAGACCAGGAGTGTTTGCATTTCATTCTCAGCACTGTTACTGACTCATTAATGAGTTGTTTCCACATCTCTGTTACAAAGGGTGAGTGTTTTCA
>NW_010131441.1:0-213 GCF_000699245.1 Pterocles gutturalis | reverse complement strand
TGGCAGGTGAAAATGCCTTTTTCCTTCTCTTTTATTAACTGAAAGGAATAAATGTTTGGGGGCTTTTTGTTGGTTTTTTTTTTTTTTTTTGCAGCTCCCCTGTACCCCGTGTTACCTAAGAGCAGATGTCTCAGAGGGGGGCATCCCCCACCCCTTCTGCTTCCCTTTTTGCTGCTCTCTATTTTTTCCTGTTCCACCAGCAAAGGGGATGGA
>NW_010131440.1:0-15806 GCF_000699245.1 Pterocles gutturalis | reverse complement strand
CTCTAACATTCTGTGATTCTGTGACTGTGCAGCGATGTTTGTGTTGAATTTGCACATGGGCTGTATAGCAGTTGCTGCTGGCTTGCGAATGACTGAATTTGTAGGCAAAGGAAGAAACATGGAGGTGAGAACTTGGACATTTTGTGGGTGGGAGAGTGAAATGAGAGAGATGTTGAACAAGTGCTTGGAGGGGAGGTTAAAGTCTGCCACAACTGCACTGCTGCAGTACAGAGTGATAATTACACTATCACTCTGTACTGCAGCAAAGAAAGAAGCTTTTTACTGACATCTATTTACTCCAGCAGTTTTTGGTTTCTTAACAAAGTAACCGTATGCTGTGTTTTCAGCTGGAGGGAAGTGACATATGGTGTTGTTTAATAATTTAATTTATTTTGGAGCATCATGTAACATAATTGCCCTAGAAGTACTCTACATACTGCTTAGCTGCCTCTGAGAATGAAGAACAGTGCTCGTGTCTTGCCTGCAATGGTGCTGTTGTGCTGGAATTTGTGAACATCAACAAGTCAAATAAGTGATATTAATGATGGAAGTGATTCTGGAACCACTTATATCTGGGGAGGTGAGAGATTTTTCCCGGCTTTCTCTCTGTTTTTCTGGTCAGCTGATAATGACCATTTCCCAGTCATGATGAGACCAAGTTAGGGCACCTGTATGTCACTTGCTGCAAAAGCAGTAAGTATATGCCCAAGCACTTTTTATTCTTGACTCCTCTTTGGCCATTAATACTTTTATTTGTGAAAATAGATGGGAAAAAAATTACATTTACTCCACTTTTCTGTATCTACAAATTTCTGAGAGTGAGTTTTTGGTTAGGCTCCTTTTGCCTTGGCATCCTCCTTTTAACAGGGCTGGCAAATGGGAGCACCTAGGAGGTCATTTGTCTTGGACAGCGCTTGTGGTGCAAGAAATGTTCTCCCAGCATGACTTGTGCCCACTGCTTTATCTGTCATTAAAAGACCCTGTGCAATGGGGAGAATCTTCCACTTTATTCACAGAAGGAGTAAAATCTCTGAGAGCACTGAGACTCTTCCTACCCTGAGTCCCTGGTGATTTTTTTTTTTTTTTTGGTCCTGGAAAAAGAAACTTTTGTTCTAATTGGATTGTGCTAGTGTGTTATTTATGAATATATTTTTAAAAATCTTCGTTCTGTCTCTTCATAAGATTGAATGTGAGCCAGAAACAGCAGGACTGATATTCTGCCTTGGTGAGATATAAATTTTTTATCATATGAGCAATTTTGTTGTCATATTGGTTTTCACTTTCATTAGTACAAGCCGTTCAGATATTTATTTTCCTTTTGAGTTGTCTGAAATAAATTATAATTTAATAAATGCAAATATCTGCATAAAAACAACATTAGGACTGAGAGGGAAGAACAATAAGAAATAATTAATATAGAGGTAAAGATTCTAGTTTCTCTCTTTCTCCTGTTCCCACAGGGTCCCAAAATAGGCATTCTCATTGCAGACTGTTTTTTGCCCTGCAAGAAATGTCCCTGTGGTAGTAATCACAGTATTGTCCTTCCTCACACTGCTCTGAATCAATTAGGGATGTTATATAGTTTGTCAAACAGTTTCCCACCCTCTTGGATTTGTGCTTCGGTATAGAATGGTATAATATAGTATATTATTTATTGTATTATTTTCTATTATTAATCCTCTTAACTGCAGCAAATGACTTCATTCTTAGTGTTCTACATCATGGTCAGGTTCCTGGATTTTTAAAAAGGTAAATCAGCTTTTTTAGAGACCATAGTGGAACAAGTTATGTTACTTCTACTGTTCAGCTTTGGCTCTTGGGTCTTTAGAGCCTTCGTTAGTTCTCCTCATACTCCTGGCTGCTAGTGTTTCTCATCCAGAAGGCAATTCCTAACTACATTTGAAACCACTAAATAATTATTTCTGGATAATGGTGTGGGTCCATAATGTGTTTTTCCAGTTCTGAATTACATCTGCAATTGCACTTATTTTGGGGGAAGACAGTCCTTTTGCTGAGCTCTCTCAGGAAAGTGTTTTTACCAGCAGATGTTTCAGGAAGGAAAGCCAGAAAAGCAAGGGCATCAGTTTCAATGTCCATTATGAGCCCATTACCTGTGTTACAACACATTATTTTGGCATTTTGGCTGATAAAAGAGACAAATAAGAGAATTGGAGTAGCTGTCTCCTGCCGAGGAATCACCCCTTCCATCCTTCCCTTTCATTTCCTTCCAGAGAAAATGAGGACAGTATGAAAGACAGTATCTGTGAATGTAAATATTTCACCAGCAGTTCTTTTAGGCGTGGCTGGTGGTCATAACACACCATACACAGTGTCAGAGAGTGGAATAACTGGGAAGTGCTGGCAATGACACTATGGATGAGGCTGTGCTATTGTGGGGAGGAAGAGAGTTTAACCATGTGTACGAGAGACTTCTCACGGCTCTTACCTGCCCAGTCAATTTTATTTGTTTATACCAGTTCAGTGTTTGAGGCTGTTGGAGCTCCTTTAGGAAGTTGAATCTCCATCTTCCAGGAGAGGTTCGTATGTGACCTTTTGGAAAGGGAAGACCATAAACTTAATCTCCAGACTCCCTGGTGGAGAGATTTGTGGCCAAACACAAATGACTGGAGTTTCAGTAGGAGAAATGAATGAAATTCTGTGTCTTGGGAAGTACAAGAGGTCAGAGGAGAAGTTACAGCATTACCTGTTGTAATGTCTGTGAATCAGGGATAAACTGTCAAAGGCAACATTCGTTAATCTGAACTAGTTACCCTGCTCAATTTATTTTAACCCAAACTGATGGGTTGGTGGTTGGCCTTTTTGCATCATGAACAACAGCAAAGTCCCTTCTCTGTACTTGATATATAGGAACCTGAAATTTCAGATTATCTTTACAGAAATGATAAATGTGTCTGCCTGATACTTTCCCACTGATCTGTATGGCTATATAAAAGTCATGAAAGAAGAAAGACTGTGTATATGATTTCTTACTTCCTGACCTGTCTAGAGCTTGCATGGCAAGTTAACATCACATTGTACTGTTTGATGATGCTACGTAATGACAGGCTACTATTTCCCCATCCCTTTCTACCCAACAACAACCCCCTAAAAAAACCCTCAAAAACAATCCACCATTTGGCATCAAAGAGTCACAAAGGAGGGTTATTGGATGAAAGGCTGTAAAAATAAATCAACAAACTTATTCCATTCAAAACAGGGCTTGTGATTTGAGTAATTAAGAAAGTAAATAATAACCTTACATTCATTTGAGAGACTTCTCATTTGTTTGTATAAGCATCCAAGAGAAATGATTTTTTTTTTTTTTTAAATTATCTCAGGTAATATTCCGGGAAAGGAAGATATATTCAAACAGAAATAATAAGGAAAGATTCATGTTACTTGATGTAGATGTCTGCATCTAATACTGTTGTTATTAGGCTGCCTTTATACTGAAAGGATAGTGCTGTGGTTTTAAACCCAGTTAAGCAGTAAGCAAATACCACACACCCGCTTGCTCATCCACCTGCTCCCAGGGATAGGGGACAGAATTAAAGGGGTAAAGGGAAGAGAGACAGTTGGATTGAGATAAAAACAGTTTAACAACTAAACTACAATAAAATTGAAAATAATGATGATAGTAATTATAATAATAGTATTAATATATGCAGATGTACAAATGAGTGATACATGGTGAATGGCTCACCACCTGATGACCAAGGCTCAGCCCGTTCCCAGCTAACGATCTTGGAGCAGGGAGAGTCCCAAAACTGCAATCCCAGAAAAGAGATAAGAGCCCAAGTGTCCAAGAGACCGAGAGCCAACTGAGGGAGCGAAGTAACCCTGAGAGAGAGGGAGGTGACCCAGAGAGGGAGAGAACTTCCCCTATACACTGGTCATGATGTGCATGACATGGAACATACCATTGGTCAATTTGGGTCCCAATCCTAAACCTAGGATCAAATCCTAAGCCAGTGTTAATTGGGGCTGTGCTCCCTCCCAGCTTCTCCTACACCTGCAGACACTGGCACAGCAGAGAAGCCGGAAAGTCCTTGACTATCCTGGCAACAACTATGAACATTGGTATGTGATCAGCCTTCTTCTCAGCACAAATCCAAAACACAGCCGCTTACTAGCTACTATGAAGAAAGTTAACTCTGTCCCAACTGAAACCAGGACAGATAGTACCAGGCACTTGCAAGGTTTGAGTTGTTCGACCTATATAGTTGTCTGGGTCAGAATGAAAGAATGCCTGTTTCTCCCAGTTCACCTTGAAGGGAGCATAAGGAGATGTAAAACTGGTGAAAACCAGCTACATTTGCTCATCTAAATTCTGCCTTAATTATTAGTATACAAATATTTAAGTCATAGAATCATTAAGGTCAGAAAAGACCACAAGGATCATCAAGTCCAACCGTCAACCCACACCACCTGACTCACTAAACCATGTCCCTAAGCACTACATCTACACGTTTCTTGAACAATGTTAAAGGAAATGTGGAAGCACTGTGTATATAAGCTATAAATGAGGTAAGATTGGTAATACCAAAAGGCAAAGTCATTTGAAAGAAATCCATTTTAAAAGTTGTTTTGTAAATTAAACCAATTTGGGTCATGTTTATTGTCACAGATAAAATTTCGCAATGGAATTTGCTTCTAGGAAGCCTGGAACACTGTGTAGTATTCCCCACTGCATCTGAGGGCAGGATTCAATGGACACACAGACTACTAAACACTGACATGGGAGGAAATCCGTGATTCAACGTTTTGTGTGTAGGAAGAGCAGAACGCACACTGGTTTCATACAGCTATCTTAGAACTCCAGTGTGTTGCATTTAAAGGATATTTGAAGGATGCAGGCTAGTTTTATTGGATCAGATCCAGACCAGATGGGTTGTTTAATATACAAAATTGAGAGGTGGAAAAGATTTTAAGTGTGTTGAAATCTGACAGCACAACTACTGTAGTTTGCCCAGGGAATATTAAGACACTAATTTGTTTGCTGAAAATGTGAAAGTAAATGAAACTGGCTGCTAAACTGTTGATGTTTGTTTGCTTTTCTTTGTCCCCTTGAGGCCTGATCTTTGGAGGTGTCGGTGTTATTGCAGTTTTGAAGTTGAGTAACCTTCTTTGTTATAGTTTTATTTTAAACTGTGTCCCAGAAGTTAGATGCTACTCAGAGATAATTTCCAAAACAAATGAGGTCCGCTGAGCTGAAGTCTCTGTTGACAGCTCTGTAGTGCTCTTTCTAGAGCATTGCAAAAGGTAGCTGTAATGTGTGATACTGAATTTATAGAAATTTTGCTTTTGGTCCCTCTGTAATACCACTTCTCATTGTTACAGCTTTACTTTTCTTCATTGTGTGCCATACATTTTTATGTTATGCAAATAAATGTAATTAAGAGCAAAAGGAAAAGGAAAATGCTTCCTACTGGGAAGGCTGTTTGGTTGAGACATGCTGTGTGGTAAGATCTTCTCGCAAGAGAGTTAGTGGTTGTCCCATCACTGCAGGGCCTTTGTGGCTATTTAGGAAAAAAACATAGGAAAATATGGACCAACTCTTTTCTGTTTCATATACTTGAACTCCTCAGCCAACTTCCTACCCCAAAATGAAATATTCAGGTAAAACTGTCTGGGCCTCATAACTTCCTTCTTTTGCTTCCAGTTGACAGCTCGTCCTGGAGTTCTTTCACCTCTCACTAGGCAAAATGTCTGACATGACACATTTGTCCAATAAGCAAGGTAAAATAGCATATGAAATTATGGATCCAGGAAATTATTAAAAAAACACAACAAAATCAACAACCACCTTAACTCCTTCTATTCTGTGCATTTAGCACTGATGAAGTAGTAAAGCACATGTGAAAATAGAGTATGCCCACTGAGGAAAGTATTACAGACAAACTAAAGCTAAACTTAAGCTGAAAGAGGGCATATTTAGATCAGATATTAGAAATAAATTTTTTCCTGTGAGGGTGGTGAGGCACTGGAACAGGTTGCCCAGAGAAGCTGTGGATGCCCCATCCCTGGAGGTGTTCAAGGCCAGGCTGGATGAGGCTTTGAGCAACCTGGGCTAGTGGAAGGTGTCCCTGCCCATGGCAGGGGGGCTGGAACTGGATGATCTCAAAAGTTCCTTCCAATCCAAATCATTTGATGATTCTCTAAAGATGTGAGAGAAACCATACCTGAGGTAAGGAATTACTTGTATTCCAAAGTATTTTCTGTTTCTGAACAGCTTTTGTGAAACTTGACATGAGTTCATTAGCAGCTTCCAAATGGACTACATGTCTGCAATATTCAGGTTACCCTTCTTGGGTTTCTCCATGTTCTTTGGGTGTAGGAAGGATTCTTGCACATGTTGAGTGAGGAGTTGTGTGATTTAATATAGCATTTTTCTCCTTAATTCCTAAAACTTTTTTTTTTTCCTCGGGAGTTAGCATGTGTCTGAGTTTTACTGGGCTTAAAATTGCTCTCCTTTAGAGGTTTATTTGGTCAACAGCCCCTGCAATGTATACCAACTGTAAAGTGTTCATTGTTAATAACAACCTCTTTCTAGCAACCTAAAATAGCACTGCTTTTTCTGTCCATGTCTATGAATCCTGGTGAGAATTTTGAAAAGCCAGACACTAGGCATAGGTATAAATCATTCCTATTTGACAATGAAAATCCCATTGGTATCTTCAGTATATTTCCATGCGTCTATCTCTAGTGTATAGAAATAGTTTTGGTTATAATATTAGGTAATTCATATTTTCTTACTGTGGAAGACAAGAAATATAGGGAGAAACTTAAAATATGGTTTTTGATTTTTGAAAGAGTAGAGTTAATATGTGCTAATGTGGGAAAAGTAAATTAGAAAATATGATCCATGGAAAATGGCAAAATTACTTATTTATTTCCCAAAATTCCTAGTAAGTTAATTATTATTTATTTGTGCTAGCACAGAACCTATAAATCCTGCTAATCCTTCTGACTAACTGGTGCATTGCAAGCAACGGGGCAAAACAGAAGACTGCGTCCACAAATAACCATCTGTGGAAAAGATGAAAGAAAAAAATGAATGAGCTGGGGAGGTTTTGAGAAAACAAGGAGGTGCTGTGGTTCACAGCGATAGGCAGTGATCTTGAGCATGTCAACAGCATCGCCCTTGTGAAGGCTTTGTGGGCATCACACCAAGGAAATGCTTTACGCAAGGAGTAAAGGAACATAACTCTTCCAAGAGCCGATGGGCAGCATGAGGGATAGCTTGAAAAAAAGTGTGATTTAGAATGAAACAGATGGGTGGTGGATGTTCTTGCACGCCTGCTATAGGTGAGCACAGCCATCCAGTGCAGAACCAGAGGGGAAAAGACATGGGAGGACAGACTGCAGGACAGGCTGAGCGCAACAGAATGTGGCAGGCGTTACATTTCTGTACTTCTTATGTGATGGTATTAAGTCAGAATTCATTAAAGCCTTTTTATAGGTACAGTAGCAATACCATATGGAATATTTCTGTCTTGGACATGGCCATATGATGGTCTCTGAAGAATGCCATGTGTACTCAGTACATAGTCTGTGGCGCTGAAACTTTAGATGTGTGTGGAAGGGATATACACACAGAATTAAATGTAGCTAGTTGCCAACTAATATCTAGTAAGTTCTGTTCTGCTTCCTCCTCAGAGGAGTGCATAAGCAGTTATTTCCTGAGGAGGCGTCTGCTGGGTTGACCTTGGCCCAGGCGCCCCCAGCTTGGCTGAGGGGCTCAGCTGTGTCCGGCGGTGGGGCCGTTGGAGCCGGCTGGGACCGGCTGTGTCTGGCCCGGGGCAGCCCCGGCCTCTCCTCACAGAGGTGCCCTGCAGCCACACTGCCAGTGCCTGGGCATGCAAAGGTTGCCGATATGTTGCTAAATGTAGATGATACAAAATGCAGGATTTTCTCCCTCCATGTTTACCTGCGGGAACTTGGAGGATTTCACAGCAGGACGTCATCAGCTTCCCCTCACATGTGTTTTATCTGTGGAGGGATGATAAATAGAGCTTCTAATTGCTCAGATTTGAGGAGAAGCTACTGAACAGCATACTGTTAAGCTACAGAATGGGTTTTCTTTCTGATTGTACTATTTATTTTTGGTACGTGATAGCAAGCTCCTTCAGTAAAGTTTGTTCATTGAGTGAGAACAAGCAGGCCACATTGCTGCTGTCTTCTTACCAGAAATCTGCAACTTCAAAAAACCCCATGTATTTAATGTGCTGCTCTTTAACACGGTGTGTGAGGCCCAGCCTGTGGGAAATAACTACTTCCATCCCCATCCCAGAACATGCCCCTTCCAAATGCCCTTTCCAGGGCAGCGAGAAGGGAAGGCTTTCTGTATTGTCTATGTTGTCGTTGCACTGGCTGTGTTAGGTGTGGGAGATCCCATTTGGTGAATTAACCAAGTTCAGTCTCCACAGAAATTAACCGTGTGGAGGAGCAGCCCTGGGCTAAAATTCCCAGTCTGAATTTCATATCTCTAAGTAAGCAAACGAGCTATCTGCCTAAACATCTCTAAACATAAGAATGGAAATAAATCAGAATGTCAGGGATGGTTTTGTTGCTGCTATTGTTGACAGATAGCGAAATACTAAAATTCTATCAATCCAGGGAGTATTTGCAGTTCTTCATCAGTTGAAGCCCGTTTGGAAGCATGAGATAAAATAAGAACATTGTTGCAACTCTTGGTACAGTTTGTAGATCTGGGGCTGAAACTATTTCCATTTTCTGATGAGCTAATTGGTTTCCAATTGCCTCTTTCATTTCACTGCACCCAAATGCTCATTTTCAAATCTGGAAGCAACTGCATTGCTAACTCTATAAAACAGAAATATTTTTGCTTGGCTTGTTGATTATCTGAAGCATTTTTCTGGTATCCATGAAGTTAGAGCTACGTATAACACTGATAACTAGAGTTACTTGATTTACATTACTCCTACAACATGTAAATTTAAAAGATTCAGATTGGTTCCTACTCTACTGTTGTAGCCATGTCATGAAATAAATTCATCACTTGAAACTACTTTTAAGACAGGACAAATACCTTGATACCAAAAATGTTTTAGGTTTAAAAGAAACTCACATTAAGGAAAGATCCAGGTTTTGTAGGCTGGCTGCACCCAAATGGCGTGGCACACATGTACGTCAGATACATGTGTTTGATGTGTATTTAATCAGCTATCCCTTGCCAACCCAGAATAAGAATAATTTATAAATTAGTTATGATAGACTGTGGACATTTTTATTTCTTTCTTAAATGTTTGCATGCTGAAGACTTGTTGATTTGGACTACAGGTTTACCCTGGTGTCTATGCTTTTGATTTGCCAGGCTGAGGTTGTCCATGCCCATTCTTCGTGATATGCTCCATGCCTTCTTGCACCATTGTGCTGTGTATGAACTTCAAGAGTTCATGCTTCTTGAACCAGCAAATTACTGACTCCATTTTCAGTAACAGGAGGGAGGATAAAATGAATCAATTAAACTTGATGTATTTCATGTAGAAGCAAAGTTGAACACTAGTAACATCCAAGGTAGTATTAATCACAAAAATAAGAACAGCACTAATACTGTTTATGAGTTGAAGACTGTTAAAGTTTCCCTGAAGAAACTTTTACGTTTTTGTTTGCCTGATTTGTTATGCTCTTCTCTTTCATTCTAATATTCCAGTTTTCTTTTTTACTTGCCTACCTGGAGAATGTCTGAGAAACCTCTTTAAGTTTATTTGCGCACTTAGAAGAATTAACGCTGGTTTACTCCTCTCAAAGATAATTACATTTTACAATTAGCTAAATTTTATTTTAGTTCTTCTAATTGTTCAGATGGCAGCAATACTAAAATTGCTGTGGTCTTTCATATTTCCTCTTCTCTGAGCTGGCCCATGTTCATCACAAAGAAGCCTTTGGGAGAACATTAACCAGCAAAATTTCATTGTTCAAAGGCAGCACACATCATGTAGAGTCCATTAAATTCAGTCATTTTCCAGTTGTATAAGAGCAATATGAAAATCTTGATAAAATCTGGATATGGTAATCCAAATATATATATTCTATATATATTCTTTGCACATTTTCAGTTGTAAGTTATTTGTATGTTTCATTTTTTGTAAAGCAATACTTCTATAATAAAGATTTTTAAATGTTATGTTAAAGCTATATAGGTTCCCAAAATATGAACAGACTCTGATGTACTTATATCATGATTACACCAAGCCTGTTGTTATAAAGAAAGACGGCTATAGTTTTGAAAAATTGCATGAGATTCAGAAATGCTCAGACGACTAGAAAAATATGTTAAAAGGATTGAGAGGGAGCTCAGTGTATTTAGTTTTAAGAAGACAAGGTTATGAGATGTTGATTACAATCTATGCATATCTTTTTGAGGAACAGAAAACTGGAAAGGAAAACTGGTCATGGCAAGGAAAGATCCAGTGGCTCTGAAGCTGGATACATTCAGACTTGAATCAGATAGCTTTATGAACAGGGCGAGTAACTGGCTAATCACGGAAGCACTCACATGAAGGGTGTTGGGTTTACCATCGCTCAGTACCTGCTGTTTTTCTAAAAGCTGTTTCTGTGTGAACATAGATGAATTAGAGGAGTCTAGTGTGTGCTGTATAGGTCACACTGGAAATTCTGAGAAAACCTGTTTTCTCTCTGAGTTACAGCTAATATGGGTAGATGTGTTAGAGATGGTGCAACCTGTAGAAGTGACAGTGTGATCTGTGGATGAGAATATTTGGTTGATCTGGTGTCAGGTCTCCTCAGAGGTGTGATTACTCTCTGAACTTAAATGTTTTGCTAATACTCCTAGTACCGTAATTCCCTTATGTGTAATAGGCAGAGTGACAGGAACAGTCACTGCCTGTGAAGAAGATGAAGTTCAGTCAGAGGGATGAAGTGTGTGTTCCTGTTCTTCTTTTTATTACTAAGTAATACTCTTGGTATGAAATAATTGTAGCCAACATACACAGGTAATCATTTTTCAAAGCGACAAGCTCTTCTGCTCCGCTCTCAGGCACATGGTTCATCCCATTGCATGGCTTAGGTTGAATAAAAGCATGCTACACTTTGCGTTTTTTGGTTTTGTTTTGTTTTTTTTTTTCAGTGCAAGCTTAATGCCATAGGCTAAGTTTTCCAGAGGGTGTTAAAAAAGCCAATGCTTATTGAAGCTAAGAATTGTGCCTATTATATGTCAATACCTTTTGTAAATACAGATTTGATTTATTTATTCTATTTTATTTTCTTCCTAAATTGAGATCTCCTTCTATACATGTCTGCAGTGATCAAAGAGAAGGATGTAGGATTCTTTTAATTTTTTTTCATTCACACCTAACTGGAGTTAGTACAATACTGGAAGAACATTACAAGAATTCAGACTCTTGGTTGGTTATTGATTCGATGCTACCAGTGAACCAGCTTTCCTTAAGACTTTGTTGTTACTCTGAATTTAATTTGTGTTAGTTGCTGAAAACAATCCAGAGATTAGTATGAATGACGTTGGAATGTTAAATATTTAAAAGGGAATGGTGGGACTTTAAGTCACGGTTTTCTGTTGTTACAAGTGGACAGCCAATCACGAGCAGAAGTGTCCCTTTCGGATATAAAAAGCTTTAGGATTCTTCTGGGTAGACATTGGTGTACATGGTAGTTATCAGTGTGAATAGAAGTGTCTTTATGCCCTTGAGAAACAGTGAGTTTGTTTCACATATGGGATCTCTATTTTGCAAATGGAAACCTGTAGCAGTGACTCGCACATGTAAATATATGCATATTTGCGAGTGTCTGTGAATAGAGTTTAAAGTGGTTTTATATGTGCATTAATACTGCTATTTAAAATTATATTAAATGTGAAAATCATTACTGACCAGCGAATCACAATAAAATATAGATTTTATGGTCTTTACTAGTCAGTGGTGCATGAAGTACTGTGTTTTCTGTACCTTGTGTCATCATTCTAAGACTGTCTCAGATACCACTATGCTACTAACTCTGATATTGACTTTTATTGAACATACACTTAAAAAAAAATTACAGCAATATTTCTACCTTCAAATCCCGCATCTGGGCTAACTGTGATCAGCTCACTACCATGGAGTGTTAAACAAGAAATCCCAACTACACTCCAGAGACAAAAGGCTGGCAAGTGGTGACTGGCTTCCAGACTTACTGGAGAAGGGAAAATAATATTTTGTAGAGATACAGAGAAAAGTAAGAAAGGTTCAATCTGGTTCTTTAGGGCTTCTTCTCTTTTTCAACGCCTAATTAATTTTAGCAATTATTACCCTCTTGTGAATCTCTTTTTTATATGTAAGATTTATATATTCGCCTTATAGTCCAGGTATAATGGTGAACCCAGCAGTAGGAGCTAATAGTCATGCATATTAGAAGAAACACTGAAGTTGAGATTGATTTTTTTGGAGGAAAAATACTATAACTGGTTTTGTATTCTTAAATTTGTGCTTCTAAATGCTAAGTCATACTGATCAACATGGGTTTATTGCATTATTTCAATAGTGGAGATAATTAAATGAATGATGACTAAAAGAGGACATTTATATGACATTCAATTATTTAACAAACTGTCAAAGTGTTTTATTCCAAGACTTTACAAGCTGAATTTAGAAGCCAATCCAGTTAAGTCTTTGGAATTGAATTTTTCGTTAGGTTTAATGACTTTTTTCAATGGTTATTGTATGGCTCATCTGCAAAATGCAGTAATTAAAGCACTGGTGGTAATTATAACTTACAGAAAATAACTGAAACTGAGTTTGAGTATAGAGGTTGTGTTTATGCTGCAGGGCTATACCAAAGGCAGGTGTGCATGCTTTGTTTTCAGTTACCATGCTTTCTTTGCTATCGTGGAAGTCATTGGGAAATACTTGCTCAAAAATTATGAATACCTTCCACCATATTGTATTTAAGGTTCTGTTGAGGTTTTTTTCTAGTCCAATTTTAAAATAAGTTCATGGTTGCTAATATCAGAAGTGTGTTTGTGTGCAAGATAACCCTCTTTCTCAGCCCTTGGAGATTCTTTACATAGACTTCATGCACACAGTCCCAAACATTTGACCATTAATAGATGTGTGAAAAAGAGTCGATGCCCATTTTTCCCTAGAGACTTCATCATCCCTAGAGACACTTCAGTCTTGCTTTGAAAGGGTATAAATATCAGAACATGGTGTAAAGCTCCTTACCTGAAGGAAATTGGTGTATGTCCTTTGATTCAACAGCCTTCAGTGATTCAGGTTAACTGATGATCCTCAGAATATGTTTTAATTTTGACCCCCAGTGGTTTATTGTGTTTATAATCTTTAGTACTGGGGGAAAGTCCAGTGGATAGGGTGCTAGATTTCTTAATCTAGGTCAAGAGACCTTGTCTTCTAAGTTTTTTTCTGCTCTACTGAATGAACACAACTTTCTATGTCTTTAAAAGAGGGGGACATATTCCTCTTTAAAGTACTTTGAGCCTGGCAATGGAAACAAAAAGAAAAATAATTTTAAAAGGCCCTTTTATTATTATTATTGTAATTCAGGTTTTACTGGGAAGCAATGCACCTAACATATTCTTTTAAATATAATCTTAGGTTGATTTTAGTCTACCATTCATTTACTTTGAGTTGGAACTTAATGGTAGGTTCCTTGGTTTATGTCTGTAGACATAAAGGTCTACAAGGGAGACAATCCTGCACTGCTGTGCTTCACGTATATCTTGATGGTGTAGGGATGGTCTTAATCCTAATTGGTCCTAATTAAAGGCCAGGCTGGATGAGGCTTTGAGCAACCTGGTCTAGTGGGAGGTGTCCCTGCCCATGGCAGGAGGGCTGGAACTCGATCTCTAAGGTCCTTTCCAGCCCAAACCATTCTATGATTCTGTGATTCTATTCTAATGAGTGCACATTGACTGCCTTGCAACACAGTGTCAAGTGAGTAAAATTGTGAACAGTGTTGCTCCTTCTAGAATAACTCTTCCTGCTTGGGGGCAAAATATCTATTTCAGCATCAAGTACAGTGGCAGAAAGAAAAAAGGGCTGTTTCTGGTATTATGGGCTGCTGACCCCTTGGAGTTTTGCAGCAGAGGCCCGGAAATGATCTATCAATTGAGATGAAAAGGTAACCAAATTACCCTGTTTGAAGATGCTTTGATCCATGAATATGCATAGTGTTCGTTTTCAAGGGTTAACCGTGAAGCGATAAGGTATATAACAAGTTTGTTGGATAGAATAGAGAAGATTAAATAGTGCTGAAATATTTTGTTTTCTTTTCTTTCTAACATCTTGAAAAACAAATGAGATCTATGTTGTTTGGTTCATTAGTGGGCAGAAGTTATAAATGCCTTAGCTTTGGGGGGGTTCCTAAGGAAATACAGGTATTGTTTTGTGTTTTCCAGGGTTTTGAATCATCTGTTAAAGTCACAGGCCATTGTTTACAAATCAAGATCTTGGATATTATTTTAAGTTTCTTGGATATTATTCTTATTTTTGTTCACATTTTTACAAAGCACTCTAGTCTCAGGGAACGGTATTGTTAATACTTAAGGATTTTAATTTTTTAGTACTGTGTGGCTTCCAGAATAAGTGCAAACTCTTTCCTGGGAAAGCTTGTTTTGAGTTTATAGTAAAAAAGGGATTTAAAGACTGCAGATGTTCCATTTTTGGAAGCAGGCCAGACTAGAGCTGCATACTTGATTTTATACCCTATAAGGGTAAAGAGATTGCGGAGCTTTTACCAAGAGTCCTTTACAGACTGGGATTTGCTTCAGAGAAAATTGCCAGTTAAAAAACTCCCTCTAATACTCATTTATATATTTTACTTTTAAAGGGCAGAGTTCATGAGCCCAAGTCATGTTAAGGGCATCTGCCCTTCATCAGCATGTGACATTGTGGTTGGGACAAGGTTTTCATTCTGCCTGTGTGTCACTATGCACCCAGAAGCCCAGCTCTGAAGATCTGACTCAGAGTCTACCTCAGTCAGGAGTAAGTGGAGATCTTCTTGAGGAATGACTATTTCATATAGGAATCCTTAGGATATAAAGTGATTTGCCGTAAACAAAAGGAATTTGATTCCTTGTAAAATGCTGACATGATTCCCTTTGGCTCACCCAGGGAGAATTTATTGCTTCTTGTCTCATCTTGTAAAAGTAATGTCTGCAGACCCTTAAAAATCCTGCTTTGTGCCACTGGCAGGCTGATGGGGTGATTGCCAGCTTCTTTCTCCTGGTTGGGTGAGAATGGTTTGGTATAGAGGAATATTCATTAAAACACTTGATATGAACTTGAGTGACATTTCAGAAAATGGAGTCTTTTGGAAAATGGGTAAAGATATGGAAAATTGCTTGTGTTTCATAGGTGTTTTGTGAAAAAGCTTTAAAAAGGCTTAGTACCATTTTCCAGCCCTGTGTTGGAAAATGCAAGTTTTGTTAAACACCAGTTTTCTTGAGACCAAGGCAGAAGAATTAAAAGGGTGTGTTGCTCGTTTTTTGTTCCCTCCCCCTTCCATAGTACCAGAAGATAAAGCTCTTTGCCTTCCTTCTGAAGTATCTGGTGCAGAGGTAGTGTTGGACTAGGTGAGTCTTGTGTGCAGTTCAGCATCATGATTTCCACAAACATAAACTACCATGAAATTACTTTACTGATCTAAATTAATAGCTTCTGCCAAAAGCATCATATCCTTAGGATGCTTTAAAAAAGCACGATGCCCTTAGTATTTGTGGTTTAAACTTATGGCTTTTGGCTACTCCTTTCACAGCAGGCCAGAGGAAGCAAGTGCAATTCCGGTACAGGCTGGGAGGAGTGGTCCTT
>NW_010131439.1:0-275 GCF_000699245.1 Pterocles gutturalis | reverse complement strand
GCCTGTCCTGGCACAGGAGCTGCTCTAGCCTCACACCATCTCCGTGGCTCCTCTGGCCCCGCTCCAACAGCTCCGTGTCTGCCCTGTGCTGAGGACCCCAGAGCTGGATGCAGCACTGCAGGGGGGGTCTCAGCAGAGCAGAGCAGAGGGGGAGAATCCCCTCCCTTGACCTGCTGGCCACACTTCTCTTTGATGCAGCCCAGAACGTGGGTGGTTTCTGGGCTGCCAGGGCATGCGGTCAGTTCGTGTTGAGCTTCTTATCAACCAACACCCCC
>NW_010131438.1:25799-37425 GCF_000699245.1 Pterocles gutturalis | reverse complement strand
AATAATATTTTAATATAATAATATGTTAATATATAGTAATAATAATAATAAGGATATGCAGTCTGGTTGCCTTACCACATGCTGGAGTATAACCTAAACCAAGATGTAAGACTGTTCCACAAGATTAATTACGGCAACCCTTCACCCACCTGAGGATGCATTTTGTTTCCTGTTGAGGATCATGGGTGATTGCTTTTTTATAAGGACATTTTCTGTGCAAAAGGGAAAGTAAACTGAGTTATATATACAAATGACTGCCACCAACTGATACTGCTGTCAAAAGGCATGTGTATTCAAGATGCAAGTTTGAGATTGGGTTTACTACTACTCCATGATAAAGAAGTGGAATAGCTGTCAAAGGTCATGTTAAAGACCCAGTTTTTCCATAGTGGTTGAGGGTGTTGAGGTCTTCCTTCTTCCATCCTTGTAACTTCATTGTCCTGGAAACCGCCCTGTGAAGTTTTTTTTAGTGAGAGAGTGATTTCTTCTAAACTTCCAGAGTTTTGAATGTTCAGCTTCCCCATGTTGATTCTTGGTAACTAGATGTTTGTATCCCTCGACAAAATTCCTCTTACAGTTGAGGAACAGTAGTTTTCATTTATTTGGAGAGAGAAATCTGATTTTCCTTTAACTTACGTGAGCTTCACTTTTGTATTTTTTTTCATGTCTGACAGTTAGTCCAGATAGACTTAGTTATTTTCACTTCTAAAGCTTCACTGGTTTCATTTAACACCACGGTTTCCTTCAAATGCTGCTGGTAGTTGGTTTTTATCGTCCTTTTTTCTGAAGTCATGTTTTCAATACAATACATGTAATCAAAACTCCGTAATATCCTTTCCTTAATTGCAAACATCAATGTAAAGAACAAAGGGAGATGGAGGTGTATCGTCTTGCTTTTGTTAGCTTAATAGTCCCAGAGGTACTAGCAATGTTGTAAGTGCTACTAGCCAAACTGAACTGGACTGGTTTTCTCTGTATGTGCAGCATGGCAATCGTTGGTTACAAAAGGCCCCTTGAAGATAAAGATTTGTGGTCGCTGAATGAAGATGATACTTCAAAAGCTATTGTACAACAACTAAGTAAAGAGTGGGACAAAGAAAAAGCGCAGTGCAAACAGTAAGTACGCGAACAAGTCTGCAAACATTGATCTGAGTCGTTTCAACATTAATAAGCTGAAAATGAGCCAACTGAAAATGGCACCTACCTCTTCAACCTATCTGTTCTTCATTAATATTAACAGTCAAATTTTCTTATTTGAATATGTCTAGGCAGAGGCAAGCAGGAACCCTCTGGGGCTTGTGTACCACCTACACACTTTTTAAAGTAGGTTCTTAAAATCCCCATGGGCAGGTAGTGCTATTTACCAACTGAAGAAGGGCTGGAGATGCAGAAGCTGAAGGGACTGGGTTGTTTGGATTGTAGGAAATTAACAACTTTAATCACGGAGCTGCTAGATGTCTAACTCCATAATTGCAACCCTCCTAAGCATGTTAGAGCACAATTCTAGGCACCAGAAACCAAAAGGATTTCCTCATCATCCCCATCATGAGGTTTTTGGTTTGACACTATTTTTAGCCTTAAGGCTCATAGCAGTGAGCAATTCTTCACTTCCTAGCAGTAAAGACAGGAAACTGTCTGAACATGTGAAATGCAGGAGCAGGAAAGATGCCCCGCTTTAAGAGCTGAGATCCAACTCCTGTTGCCTGGAAAGTTCACAACAAAATTCCCATAGTCTCTGATGGAACAGGATGAAGCTTGGAATTTGCATGTAGTCACATCCATGCTGGGGAGGATATCCTTTTTATTACATGTTCTGTCCTAATCTCATTTTAAGAAATTATCTATTGTGGAACTGTATTTCCTTCTCCCACTGGTTAGTGTCCAAAACATTTCCAAAGAAATAGATGTGATAATGGTGTGCTTCAAATGAAAAATGTCAATAAGGAGGAGGCCAGCACTTCCATTTCCTTTCATTGTGGAGATTTCTTCTCCATGTGGAGGCTCTCCTCTGTTCTCTTCTGTGAATGTTCTTGCCAAATTGGAAAGACCCTATTATGTGATAATATTAGGAGAGAGTTGTAAGGTTCTTGGCAAGGCTGAATATGATGTGGAGAGTTCTACTTCACAGCTAAAATGTGGAAGATTTCCATCACTAGCAGCAGCAGCTTGTCCGCTAGTTCTCTCTATGTGTGTGTATTGTGGTTTTCCCTTTTTTTTTTTTTTCTTAATGTCTCTATTTTTATAGTGTGGAATAGCATGCATTGTCTGGGTTGTGGTCTTTAGCTGCACAGACATAAATCTTACTCCCCCAGGCTTTTATATAGTAAGAGCACAGCCATTGTGCAGAATCGCCCAGGGTCCAGGAAAACTTTTGCTAGGAAACCAGTAACCGTGCCTGGAGTTTTGTCATGGGATTTGTTCCATTTTGGAAATTACTCATACAGACTGGGGCCATTTGGCAATTAATTTAACCACAAATTCTGGCTTGTATTTAGCTCAGGTAAAATTTTGTGGTGACTAAATTAATGATTCTAAGGTGGGAAAAAAGAGCAAAAACAAAGCAAGTCACTGTACTCCAGATTGCTGGGTTTCACATAACTCTAAAAGCTTCGTAGCTCTTCTTATTCTTCAATTATAAGTAAGTATTCTCAATTACTTCATGTCAAATAACATTAACGGTAGTTGCTTAAGAGCTGTTGTAAATACTTTTTTTAAACTCATTAAATCTGCTCTGAGCAAGCTTCTGTGACATTAAAAATTCTGTGTCAAGTTGTACGTGTGTTGAAAGTGTAATGGAAAATATTTGCAGTGTACATAGTAGTAATTTATTTTAAAAAAACTTAATCAGTTGCAGCTCTGGCATAGCTAAATTTTAAAACTTATTTTATTGTAATGATTGTCACATTTCTATTGTTCCTAAGCCTACAAAATCTTTTTTTTTACATTTTGCTTCACAACTGTCTTGTGAATTACTGTTAAATAACTGCTAATAATTCATTTGCTGCTAATGAGTTCCAGGAGAGATCAGTGTGGATTTAAGTTGTTATGACAGATAATAAAGCATGCAAAGAGTAATTTTCCTTCGCTTTTGCTCCCTTGCATGTATGGCTGAAGTCCCTATTCGCTCACTTTACTGATAAGTGCAGTTACTTCTGAGAAAGTTAGAGCTGTGCTGGATGGAGAAGGGAGAGCTGGAATCTGTTTTCCCTCATTTTTCGTTAGCTTCTGAGACTCTGCTTATGAAGACAAATAGAAGATGCAGGGCCTTGTCATCACCATGGGGAAAGCTGTGTGTTTTCCCATGAGATAATCAGCATCTGTTATCTGCCCTGCTATAAATAATGGAAACCAGGCACATGCTTTTTGCTTTGATAAAAAAAACTGGGTGTGAGCAGTCCCACAAGCTGCCAAAAACCTGACCTCACCAAGCTACCTGTAGTAACCGCTAGAAATGCACTTTCTCCCTTTGGGATTTTTTTGCTGTGAAAGAACTATTATGGTGGTGTTAGCTCACTGTAATAAACATTTTTAATAGCACAAAGCTAGGGGCAAGTAGTCTTGTTTCTTCAAATCCTTCAATGAGTTTAACAGCCAGGTTGCCAGAAAAATAAAGCTTTGCTCATAAACTCTCCAGGTTTGATCTGGAAGGACAAAGACAACACTGTTCTTGTCTGGGAAAGAAAATTGTCTGGTTTAGGTTCTCTCCCCTGCCCTCAAACTTTATTGCAAAGAAATTGAAATTTGCACATGCCTTTGTTTGAAAGGACGTGAACAAGTTTCTACCTCTGGACTGTTAGCCACAGTCATCATTGTAAATGCTCACAGGCTGTTAGAATAATTTGGCTCTGCAGCCAGCCAGGTCCAAAAAATCTGCACATTCTTTATGAAGAATCATAAATCCAACTGCACTTGGTAGTACTTACAAGTTATTTTTCAAATGCCTTCTTGTAAGTCTTCACTGTTCCTAGGGTCTCTCTTCCATCTGTCCCTCCTTATAAGGCTTATGTGCCCCAGACTAATTTCCTTCTCCCTGCTTCACCTGAACTAAACCTTCCTGTCTGACATTCAGGAAATTGTTCTCCAGGTCCCATAGCCCCCAAGAAACAACAGCAATGCAGTATTTGCTGGTGGAAAAGCTGCCACCCCGCTCTTTGAAAGCAATTCACGGAGGGAATAATTTCCCAAAGCACCTCCTCTTTATTGATGGGCAACAGAAGTCAGGCACCCAAACCCCAGAGGTGCTTCTAGAAAACCCAGCCAGAGCCCTGGAGAGCAGCACGGACCTGTTGTGTCCATTTTTCGTCAGTCAGCCTCAAAGAGCTTTGGAGAAGAGATCGCTTTTGTTGGCTTATGTTGCAGGTGGAGAGAGAGGGGCACAAAGTAAGAAAGGGATACAGCCAAGCAGGGTCTAAATGATGAAATTGTCATCTGAGTAAAATTTAGCTGCCTAAACCCAAGGTTTCTGTCCTGGAGGAACCTTGAGCAGCTGTGGCCCAGGTCTCGGAGATGGCTCAGCTTTGGAGGTGCTATGGTTTGTACTCTTTCAAGTTTCCAGGAATGCAAAGCTCTGTGTTTTGAGAGGGCTGGGCCTCCCTCCTCTCTTAGCTTGGTGTGTGATTCAACGCCTGTCTCCCTGGAGGGATTCAGACTACTCTGAAAGGAGCTGTGTGATCGGATAAGGTTAAAGGTTTAGCACAGCTACTAATTGAATAACGAATACAGTCTCGGAAGGACTAGGTGAGGGTGCCTTTTGTGGTATGGAAATTACAACTGTTAGAGGATTCCTTTACAAGAAACTGGAGATTCAAGGTCAACTCTGCCCTCTGCCAAAGGAGGTCAAGCCTTCATCTCCCACTCCCTTGGGCCATGTTCTCATCCCATGGTGATTAATTTTCTGGCCTATGGGGTACACCTCATAAGTACTGCAGAAAAAGAAAACAAGGCTCATTATGTAAGAGCAGCATACCCTTGAGCACATCTAGATCTTGTTGAAAGTCTTGCTATTGATCAGTAGCAAAGCAAAGAAAGGAGGAAACTCTTAGATGTTACTGCAGTGCTGTACACATAGGGTAATGACGTTCTCATTGTCAGTTATCTCTAATTGCTTGTTTCATTCCCATAGGAAAGAAGATGTGACATATATGAAGAAATCTAACAACATGCTCAATCATGTTGGTGATGGTCCAGAGGAAGCAGAAGTTCTGATCAGAGACAAGAAGCACAATAGAAAGCCTTCCTTTCTCAAGGCTTTGGTGAGGACCTTTGGGCCATACTTCTTAATCGGCTCCTTCTTCAAGCTGATACAAGACCTACTTTCTTTCGTCAACCCTCAGCTGTTAAGGTTGGTTTGCTGTGTGAGTAGTTTCTATGTGCAATCCCTATGGAGGCTTGGCTTTGGCAAGGAGTATTTATTTTTGAAATGCATAGCTAGTTTCCCTCACATGTGTGTGCTCCCCCACCTTCCCCCTGAAATGCCGTAAGACAGAAGTTCTTTATTGTGGACTAAGCTGTAAAATGAGCAGACTTCACGCTGAAATGCAAGATTTTTTTGATCCATCACCAATAGACAACTTGGAATTACAAATTACCTGTTGCTCCGTGCAGCAGTCCAAAGCAATTTCTCCCCATTTCTAAAGGATTGTTTGTGAAACCAAACTGAAGCAGTACTTGCTGGATCCGGTTGTCTCTGTACATCTTATACCCACATGTGCTGGTGATGGCTGCAGCCATAGCGTGACTTGATGCACAAATGAAGCGTGATGCTCAAGTATGCGGGGCTTTGGCCGTGCCACCGTCATCTGGGAGAGATCTTGGACCATTTAGATGAGTTCATGTGTTCTTAGTTGTGCACAGCAATGAGAATGTGTGAGGCACAGTTACAGTAAATTTCCATGTGAAAGAAAATTATGGTTCTATTAAAAAAAAAAAAAAGTGAGTTCTTGAGAAAAGTGGTATGTCCTCAAACACTACTTATATGAGGAACACCTGTACCTCCCAGCTCCAGGGGGACCAGTTGCTCAGCTTGAGCCATAAAGGAATTTCTGTGATTCCCCGCATTTCTTTTCTCGGTTATTATTATTCTTAAAGTGAGAATTTCACCAGATGATCATTAACTAAGAAGAAAGTAACAGTGGAAATACGAGCATTTCTATCAAATAACTGGTTTTTATTACCAAAAAAAAAAAAAACCCAAAAAAAAGAAGGCACATAGTCTTGTTAATGCATGAGAGAGGAAGGCAGTTTGGATGGAGGCCACAGGTGGATGTGGGGAAGGGGAGAAGAGGGCCCTGCTCCGGTATGGGTGTCTCTTTAAATAATGCCAGTATGGAGCTGTGTTCTGAGATCATATTATTCCGTGGGTGGTTTGTGACATACCCAGAAATTTGCTAAAAAGTGGTTCCGACCCGGTACGGTGACATTTAATAGCTTAGAGTCTGTCTTCTTCCAGAGTCCCTAGTGAAGAGGAGGCAGCTGGCTTTCTTCTGAGAACACATTAAATAGAATCTATTCTGGGAATTCCTCAAAGTTGCATAAATTCCTGGATATGTTGTCAGTGATATCTCAAGGCTTATTACGGGGAATTTCTTCTCAAGTCAAAATTCCTGCAGTGTTAGAAAAAGCACTGCACTAGTAAGAGAAAATGGAAAAGCCATGGCTGTCTGGCAAGTAGCACAGAAGATAGTTTTATGTTTCTAAAAAAATTGCCGAATCCCACACTGGGACTATGAGGAAGAGTTGTTCCTGAAGCTGTCCACTGACAGAATGAAGGACTGGTGCAGTACGGAAGCTCTCTCTGGACTGGAAGAAGAAAGACGTAGCATCCTCATGCTTCTAACACAGGGCTTTGGGACCTGATTTGTAGCTTCCAGGTGTATTTTCCCTGTTGGTTATTTGAACCATGGACTCAAATCTCTGTTCCTCCTGTATTTTGACAATTCAGTGCTCTGGTCAGAAATCACAAATGTGATTTTTGAGAGCAGTGGACATTGCCGTACATTGTTCTGCTTGTTTGCTGTATGTCAGTGTGCAGATATCGCAGGGAGAGCAGCTGTGTGTAGTAAGAAATGGCTTATTAATAAAAGGTGATATAGTCCATTTAATCATTTTACCAAAAAAGTAGGAGTGAATAATTCTTTATGCATCCATCCAGGAGGATGTCTTTTAATTTTTTTTGTGGGAAAACACCCCAGGCAGAGGCACTCAGGCTGCTTGAAAAGGATTTGGGTAAGAAGCTGGTTTCGCCTGCTTTACTACACTGCCCTACTGTGTCCTGTCATTCACCTCTTGCCCTGGGGGGCTGCCCAGCAGAGCTCAGACAGTGAGCCGAGTGTTTAAATGCTGGATCTCGGGGGAAACTTAATTTCTCCTTGTATTTCATTTTCTACAGGCTCATTTACAAATGGACTTTCTCACTGGCAAAGCATAAGGTTTTGCTGTTGTATCTTTGCAATGTTGTTCGACTGAAATTGTAACTCAGCTTGCTTCCTGGAGAGCTGTTTGCTTTTTGTGGTTAGCGAGAGGATGTGGCAGGATGCCATAGTTGAGAGAAGCTGTGTTATGTCCCATTAAACTTGCTGCATGTTTTTTATTTTTGTTTCTTTTCCTTTTCCTTCCCTAATCTTCTGAAAAACAGTGTATTAATCAGCTTCATTAAGAACAAAGATGCCCCAGCCTGGTGGGGATTTTTGATTGCGGCTTTGATGTTTGTCTCTGCTGTGGTGCAGACACTCATACTTCACCAGCATTTCCAGTACTGCTTTGTCACTGGGATGAGGCTGAGAACTGGGATCACTGGAGTGATATACCGAAAGGTAAGACTGGAAACGTTTCATGGGTGGGAACACCAGTATATAGCCAAGCAAGTGGCCTCTGTTCTCATATACTCAGGGAAGAGCAGGCATGTTGGAGAATAGCAGCCTCCTGGAAAAATAAAAGAATTGGGGTTTTGATGAGTTTTTTAGAGTACCTCTTATCATACTGTACAGAATTTTTTGTGATCAGCAACTTAATGTGGGTGTACTGGTAGGTCACCAGACATATCACAGGCAAATACTGGTTGACTTTAAATATTTGGAAAAGGAATACAGGAGAATAGCATGTTTGTGCCATGAGTTGATTAAATGCAACTAGGTTTTCTTCAGAATGCTACATACTGCTTGAGATAGAGGTGCTCACAAGCAAACCATTTCATGAAGTCGTGTTCTTTGGAGATTAGGAACTGATGTAGGTGTGAACTGTTTTATTCTTGTTGGAGAAGCACATTCTTGGGGACTACCTTGTTTTGCTAATAATTGAGGATTTCTTCTCTGTGTTTCTCCATACGTATCAAGATTTTTAATCTACTGAACCTGTTATTTCTCAGTCCTTAGTCATCACAAACTCAGCAAAGCGCTCATCTACCATTGGAGAAATTGTCAACCTGATGTCGGTGGATGCCCAGCGTTTCATGGACCTGGTGAATTTCCTGAACATGTTGTGGTCTGCACCACTCCAGATATTTCTAGCTTTGTATTTCCTCTGGGAGGTACAGACATTGTCACATTTTTTTTTCAAAATTCATCTAAGTGATGTGCAAGCTTATTATATTTTGTTAATTTGACCCACCATAGCTTTTCTAGAAACATACTGTTCTAGCTTGTAGTAAAATAGCTTGTACTGGTGTACACGATCAATTAGTCTCATAATTATTTTGTTCAACTGGTAGATAGGTAATATAAAGCATTTGAAGCAAAAGAATGTAAGCCATGTATAAAGATTAAATTATGCCACATAAATAAGTTTTGTGCAAGTCCACGTGAAACAAATCTCACCTGGAATAAACATATTTTTTCCTTTGCTACAGTGAAGTTGTTTCTGGTTTATTCCAGGTTCAGTCTGAGCACTGACTTTCATCCTTAAAATGTTTCCATGCAGTTAATCCATTTTACTGCATAATACAGTAGCACCAAAATAACCATACTGATTTAGACTCGAAAGCTGTTAAGTTGCAGCAGCTTTATGAGTTACTGCTCTGCTGGTAAACTAAACTCTGGTAGCAGTTTGTGTGCTTTTACTCACATTGAGGGTTCGAGATTAATTCTGTAATTACAGTTCCCTAGGTCAGAGGGAAGTCAGTGGAAAAGTTCTTTCTGTGAAGCTTATTTGTTCCCTTTCTACATTGCTCAATAGCTCTGTATTTGCATTATTGCACGCTTACTTTCCCCTCCCACTGGGAACCACTTAATAAGTAAATCGCAAAGTGCTCTGCTAGCACCAACACTAGCATCGTAATAACTCAGGGTGGATGCTGACAGATTTTTCTGTCTCCTCATTATAGTTGTTCTGTGGAATCAGAACACTTCACTGGGAGGAGTTCAGCTTGCTATGGAAAACATTCATTAGTCAGGGAATGCATTGCTGTTTCTATAACCTACTGCTGTTTTCGTGCTCACCATGGGGAACAGCAGCACCTGGGTGCAACAACAACTTTCTTTCTTTCTTTCAATCAAGGCTTTAGGGCCCTCTGTGCTGGCAGGAGTCGCCGTGATGGTTTTACTTATCCCGTTTAACTCTGCAATAGCAATCAAAACCAGAGCGTTCCAGGTAAGGTACCAGCAGAAGAGGTGACATTATCAGAATTGGCAGCTGTGCTTGTCACTGGTGTCTTGGCCATTAATGAGCTGCCATTTGCACTGATTTACTTACGAGTGAGACTGTACTAATATATTTAATACCTGTATCCTCTCTGATAGTTTTTCCATAGTGAATTGAATGCTACTTAAGGGAAAGGTGTTTGATTGAGTCAGTGGCTCTTCACACTGCTGGAGTGGCTTCTGGGATAAGCAAGAAGTTTCTTTGTCTCCATGTCCCTTCACTTGGTAGCTTCTTCTAGGAGCATCCAGAGAAAGGGCAAATAAATGCTGTTCTTTGAGCCGTGAATGACTGTTTTCAGAGATGTGAACTGAAACCTGGCAACTTGTTTCTTATGCTAGTAGCCAGTGTTGACTTTCACTGCTACTGAGCTGGGCTAAATTTGAGTTATTATCTTAAGGTAAAAAGATCCTTTATTCCTTTCTTTGTAGTCTTAGTCGTCTCTAGTCAAGGAAGGCTGAAAAAACAATATAATAGTGCCCTCTGGCTTTGTGCTAGAAAAATCTAGTAAGTGGCTTGTGCTGTGCAACCTATCAATGACTGTTTGGAAGACTTTAAAAAAAAAAATCAAGCTGCTGAGGTAAAAAAGGTAAGAGTTGGAAAACAAGTATAAATGATGACATTTAAGCACAGCCTTTGTAAGAGAGGGGTTTTATTACGTGCCTTAAAGAGACATCCAGACTTCCCATTAAATCTCTTGGATTCTGGCATGTTAGTATTAAAATTACTTTTCTCCCTTGCCCATTATAAGATGCTCAGAGCTGCATAACTTGGTGTGCATGTGTGTGAATGCAATTTTTCATTTTGTCTATACAGCTGAGCAAGGATTTTTTTTTTAAAGTAACTGAATGAAGCACTGTATTCCAATATATAGGGAAAAAATAAATTTGGAATAACTACAATTTTCAAGGGATGCCACAAGAAATACAACTATGCATATCAGGAAAAAAAACTGAAGAAATCAAAGGAAGAAGTAGGGTAGTATTTTTCTGAAGTGCCTGAATCTTTAAGGCAGTTTTGAAAATGTAACCCCTAACAGTGAAGATGAGTGGAAAGCTTTTCCACTCTGCTTTTCAGACATTTTCTTTGATCACTGGTTTCTTGGGAGGTGTAGACTTGCACAGTAAGCTTTCTGATAACAGTCTGGCTTTCTTTAATTACCTTTTGCATCCTCTTTAGAAATAGCCCAAGGACCATCACAGCTGTGAGACAACATGTTGAAAGCTCTCTTCTAGTCATTCCCGTGATACTCTTTTTTTCTGTGTTTGCCAAAAAACTAGGTGGAACAAATGCGATATAAAGACTCCCGCATTAAATTAATGAATGAGATTCTGGGTGGCATAAAGGTGCTGAAGCTGTATGCTTGGGAACCATCGTTTTCAGAAAAAGTGTTGGAGATACGAAAGAATGAGCTGCGAGTTTTGAAAAAATCTGCCTATCTCAATTCCGTGTCCACCTTTGTATGGATCAGCGCGCCGTTCCTGGTAAATGGAATTTGCTTGACTTTCTAAGCTGTGCAAGTACATCCTTGAATGATAAGTGTGAGGCTTTCTGCTTGCTAACTGTACATAGGAATGAAATGTAAATACTTTTTGCTTCAAAGCATGTGAATAATTTTTTTTAAAGTTCCTTGTTCTCTAGAGCCTTTTTGTTAACTGGTATTGAAGTATTTCTTGATAAAGCATGCCAGAGGAAGCTGGGAATAGCTGTCTCAGGAGAATTTCCAACCACTTCAAAGTACTTCCCCATAACAAATTGCAACTAGAATTTGAAACCTCAGAGATATTTGTGAATAGGAAAAATAGCGGGGAAAAAAAAAAAATTGAGTCCAGGACATCTGTTTTAAGCTCTCATTTCTACCTTTCGTATTACAGTGCTCTGCTTGTTTTAGTGGGAGAGGGAGTTGTTAAATTATTCTGCAACCTAAAAAAAGATTGATTTAATGTAAGAAATAAACCCCAAATGATACACTGCCAATTCTGAAATGCTTTTTTCC